>NC_092211.1:32584083-32629985 GCF_043381705.1 Parasteatoda tepidariorum
GATTAAAGGATTTCACCATTAACACCTCATTACCATTAGTTATAGATTGTGCTGAAAATGATTTTGTGAATTAATATGTAAAACCAGTAGGATTGTTTTTAAAAAAATATAAATTTTAGTCAATATTACATATACTCTCTTCTCTCTATATAGGCAAAGCATTTAGGTATTATATTTGAAATTAATTATTGCCACAACAAGCATTGTTGCTTCTAGTAAAATAGAAGAGAATAATTTTTAAATTTGGTCTTAGATTAAGGTCCTTGAAAATTTTGTTGAGGTCCTTGAAAAGTCCTGGAAAGTCCTTGAATTTCAATCTCATCATAGAGTAGGAACCCTGTATATTTGTATGATATAACATACATAATATACATATAATTGTTTTTAAATAAATATGAGAACAATTTTGTATCACTTTTTATTCTTTAATTTGCAATTTATTGAATAAATTTTAATTCTTTGCTTCAACTCTTTTTTATGGCAAATTTTTTATACTGGCTTTTAGTTTGACGACTATTGAGGAATCAGTGGGCTCTCTCTTGTCTGATTCTGAATGCGATGAAAGTGAGGATGATATTCACATTGCTGTAACTCAGCGGAAACGTCGCTCTAAAGGAAAGTCCTCGAACATTAATGAGCATTCATTAAAAAAGAGAAAGTCTGAGGTAAATAATTACCATTTTTATAAATTCATAAATCTTTTTTTTTTCTCCACCCTTTATCATATAGTATCTGTTAACTGTTCTAACTAATTTGCTTTATTTAAGCTAGTTATTATTTGAGGAATATATCAGCTGAATGTTTTTAAAGTAAAGAGTTCAGTAATGAGAGTATGATTTTATAATTTGTGCTGTCTATTTTTTATTGATTGAAAGTTATGAGATTTAGTAACAGAAGCCTATTTGAATCATTTTATTCGTAAGTAAATGCTTATTACATTCAGTTTTCTCAGTATGATGAATATGCAGTTAATTATCATTGAATATGCAGTAAGTGTAAATTATGCTCTTTATTTAATTTTTATTTAAACATGAAATGTAAATTTTATTCGTAAATAAATGCTGATTACATTCAGTTTTCTCAGTATGATGAATATGCAGTTAATTAGCATTAAATATGCAGCAAATGTAAATTATGCTCTTTATTTAATTTTTTATTTAAAAATGAAGTGTAAATTAAAAATTATATAGAGTAGGTCTGCAACGTAACAATTATTTATTTAGTATATTAATGAGGTAAAAGGATGAAAATCATTGATCTAAATTCTTACTTTGTTACCTAATAGTATGTACAGTGCACAAAATAAAAAACGGACCACCCTTAATAATTTTTGATCTAATGATTAATCTTCGCATTCTAGTTCTCATTCTTTATTATTCAAAAGGGTTATTTCAAATATGCTAATTAATTAACACTGACTATATTTTATTTTACTAAATCAGACACAAAAACATACTTTCTCTGATCAAACATAATTTTTTTTTTTTTTTTTTGACGGACTCAAATTTCTGACCCCAAAATATAGGGGATATCGGCAGTCTGAGAAATATAGTCCCAAAGTATTTTTGGACCTCTTAATGTTAAAATTTTTTTTTCATATTTCGTCATATCTCAAAAGCTTTTTAAGCAAATTGAAAAGTTTTTACTCACAATTATGAAAATCATTTATCCAAAGATAATTCCATGCAAAAAAATAACTTTTAGTAAATATTTTTTGTTTTTTATTATTTGTTTAATATTAGTAAGAGAAAAAAGTTGAATTATGAGGAACACAATTTTTTACACCATTTTAAAGATAATTTTATATGGCAAAATACAAAATTCAAAAAAGTCTTACTTTAAAATGTGATTTTTTAGGAACTATTTGACTGATTTCGTTCAAATTTTTTATTTTACCATGTAAAATTATATTCTTTAAAATGACATTAAAAATTTTATACCTTACAATTCAAAATTTTCCGAGTAATGTAAAATAAAATATTTATTAAAATTTATTTTTTGCTTCGAATCATCTATGGATAAATGAATTTTATAATTTTTTCAATTCGTTAAAAAAGTTCTAGTGAAATGGCGAAATACGTAGAAGGAAAAATTTGAATAAAGGTTCTAAACTTTAGACCGCTCTTCTGGTCAAACTTATGATACCAAATTTTTCCAAATTGCGGCTACCTCCTATATTTTGGGGTCAGAAATTTAAATCCGTCGAAAAAAATTATGTTTATTCAGAGAAAGTACGTTTTGTGGCCGATTTAGTTACTTAAAATATCACTTGCACTAATTAATTAGCATGTTTGAGGTCACCCCCTCGAACCCTTACTATTGAGTCCTAGAATGTGAAAATCCTATCATTAGATCAGAAGTTATTCAGGGTGGCCTGTTTTTTCGCACTGTAGAATAGCCATGAAATTGGCATTAACCTCAACCCACTTAACTTCGAAAAGATAGCAAAAAGTAATTAGGTATAGTAGGGATGCATAACTTGCGGCCTGCGGTAACAACCTGAACAAAATAAAAGAAAAAATAATTCAATTTCCTTTTCTTTTTTTGAAAAATGAAAAAAAGTTTGGAAAATTGAAGTTGCGCGTTTAAGTTTTTGGTGTTTGAAAATCACAATATTTTTAATGCAGCATTATTATGATGCACGAATTTTGACTTTCAGCTATTAACAATCTTCGTGTGTGCCGATTTCATCGTAAATCCATTGACTTTTCGGTAGTTATTGTTACCCATTTTTACATAGTTTCTGAAATCGCGATTTTTTTAAATATGTTTTAACGTCTTGAAAGTTATGAAACGTTTTATTTGCACAAACTTCATCACAAATCTAAATGACTTTTGATCTTTTTTTTTCGACAGTTATTGCTACACGTTTCCACTTGATTTTAAAAGTTTCGATATTTTTAGCACGATATTATTATGAATCGCGAGTAACAAATCGCTCATTTAGATAACCATTTTTCTATGTGATTTACTTGTGCCTATTTTATCGCAAATCAAATTATTTATGAATCATTATTTTGAAAATTGCTACACATTTCTACAAGGTTTTGAAAGTTCGGATATTTTTCATTGTCACAGGTATTTCTATAATGCAAATTGTGTGTCAGCTTTGTCTGTGATTTGTTGAAATATTTGTAAATCTACAAAAGCTGCAAAGCTTTTAGCTTGAAAGGAAATAATGATTTATTTTGTATTATTGATGACTCTCTTTTAATAAAATTTTATTTTTGTATACATACTAATTTCAAGTGTGCTTGAAGTCATTGGTATCAGGAGTGCACTCTGAAGTACAACTAGAATGTATTGCAAAAATTTTTAAATTTTAATTTTTTAATAAAATTAAGCATAATTGTATATAAAAAATTATTATGCTTTTTATGAGTTAATGGGATTTTGGAGTTAAAGGGCTGTCCAAATTTGAATTTATTTTCGAATTTTTAGTTTTGTATCATTGTGTTTTAATAAAATTATATTAAAAAGTAAGTAATTAAATTCTTTCTTAATTTATAGGATAGTAAAAGGTGCAAATGCACTGATATAGCTTTTTATTTAGATTAATGGTTTTTACATAAAATTATATGAAAAAAAAATTTTTCTTCGACTTTCTTGTTTGTGTTTTGTTTTTTTCTGTGATTAATTTGGCTTTTCTGTGTCTCTTTTTGAAATTTGATTAAATATTTTCAAAGGCATCATCATATTCTTTACATTATTTATATTTTCAAAAAAAACAAAAGTGTGTTTATAACTCCACTGTGTAGAAAATACTTCAATTCAATTATTTTAATATAAATTTATTTACTTTTTGTCTCTCATAGGAGAAAGCTAACAGTCCTTGTTTCGATGATGATTTTTGTCTTGAAAGTGATTATGTGGCCAAGAAAAGTACTGTTAAATTTTGCAGCAACAGTGAACTGACTTCAGATTCATCAGATGCTCCACCTTCTCGCCCAGTTTTAAGATCAGGTAATTTTTTATTATAAAGACAGACCTGCCAACTCTCCTGCTTTTGCCTGAAATCTTCGCCCGCCGGCCGTCAGGGTGTTTTCTTCTGCTTTTTTCTATTTAGTACACGATAGCTGAAAAAACAAGCCATCATCCACACTTAGGATACAGCCCCCGTTTTTCCTTTGCCTCTTCACATTGTATGAAATATTATTTACGTCATCTCTTGACGCAATATCGTGTGACTTAGTAGAGTAGAAGAGGGAGGATTGGAAGCAGTGGGAGTGCGACTGAGCTACAATTGATAATTTTCTCTTTCGGAACGGTTCGTAAATCTGAACTGAAGTGAATGGAAGTTGTTGTTGCGCATTGTTTTGAATTCCGCATGCATAAGTGTCGCGTTTGAATTTTTAATTTTGTGTTCTATTGAGTTTAAAATGTCTGACTAACATAAAAAAGAAATATCAGACAGCTTTTAACAAAAAGTATTCTGATGATTTTCCTTGTATCCTAAGTTTAAGAAAAGGAGATAAGTTTGCATTCTGCTATGTGTGCCAAACAGATTTTTCTATTGCAAGCGGAGGAAGAGGTGATATTGTTGCCCACATGAATCGTGAAAAGCATCAAAATGCTTCTAGATTTCTCGAAGAAAATCGAAAAATAATTTTTTGTTAAAAAAAGAAGGAAACAATGATTTTTCTGTTATTTGTGCCTAATCATTTTTTACTGCTTTTATCTTAGAGCATGACCTCCCGATTTGTGCTTCAGATCATGCTGGGCATTTACTTAAAAAAATTTCCTCGCTAGCAACATCGCTAAAAATTACGGGTGTGCGCGAACCGAAGCAACAGCAATAACCAATTGAAATGGCAAAATCGGAGAGGAAATATATCTAGGATACCATTAGGCAAAGTGAATTTTCACTTTCTGTAGATGGCAGTTTTTTTTAAATAATGCTAAATCAGCAACTTCTGCAGTATTAAAACAGTAACAGTTTAAAAAAGATAAGAAATACACTTATAAAGTATTGTATTCATTATTGACACATTTTATTAATTGTGAACCTCTTCCTAAATTTTAAAAAATCAAAGGATGTGTTTTAATATAATTCTATAGAACCTTATATTTTATAGTAAGAACACACATCTTTATTAGTCAGTGTCAGAATCTTATTGTGGTCTATTTTATGTAATGTAAATAATATATTTTGAAATAAACTTCTTGTAGAAAATGTGAATGAGGTTTAATTTTCAATATTGTGCTATGTCGTGATACAGAAAGAGTCTCCTGCTTTTTTATTTTCTGAGATTGGCAGGTCTGTAAAGATTTATACTTTTGTGCACTTTAGCTCAAGCAAAACAAAAAATTCAAAAGGGGTCTGTTAAAGTGACATTCTCATTAATTAATGTTTTGAATAATTGGACAGCTAGTTATTAAGTAATGGTGCATACTACTTTTCATTCATAATTTTAAATGTTAATGCATAACTAATGAAAAGTGCTTACTGATTAATTAATTTCTTTGTTTATCAAGTGTCGAGAATTTTTAACTCATTGCTACCGCAACTTATCTGCCATTTAATTTACACACATCTGTTCCTTTAAACTTTAGATTTTCATTGAATGTCACATGTGTGTTGAAATAAAATATATTAAATTTTAAAAAATAGCTAAATTATTTTTGTTTATTTTTTAAATAATAAAAAAAAAAAAATTTCAATTAACCAAAAACCAATAATGAATATTTATTTTGCAATTACAGAAAAAAAATCTCATCTATGTCTTTATTTGCTTAAGAAATCCTAAACATATTATTTGAATTTATTTTAGATCTAGATACATAAAATATGTTAAATAAAATTTTCATTTATTCATCTTGAAAAGTAATTGAAAAAATAAAAAACTTTTCAGTCTGCATATATTAAAAAATAAAAAATCTCAATTTTGTTATGATTGTTTACTCGTTTAACTTTATCCCTAATTTATATATGTATTAAAGTTAAGACAAAATAAGAATAATTTAATTAAACACTTTGCGAAGTGTTTCTGAAAATTATTATTATTTTTTTAATTGGAAGTTAAGGTTTAAAATAAAGGTAAGTAGCCTTTTGAAATCATTCAACTCTTGTTTGTTGAAGAGCACCTACCTTGATTTTCATGTTGACAATGAAATGTTTTCATATTTTGTACATCTTGGTAATCATGTATTGTAACTTGTATCACGTATCTACGTACTTGTATAACGTATCATGTATATAAATAAAATTTCAAAAATTCGTTAAAACCTATCTGGAAATAGTTCTAAGGAACATTTTCTAATGGTGTAAACCTAACACTTTTTTAAAAAATGTGGCTTATTACTATGTGCGCCAATTGATTTATTTTTAAAAGTTAATCAAATTTATTAAAAATTATAGTTATATTATACAGTTTTAATTATAAATGTCTGTCTATTTATTGTTAGAGTCAGCTCATTCTTCAGTAAGAAATTACGATTTAAAACGAAATGATTACATTGGAAGGTAAGTTTTTAAACTGTTCTTCTGTTTGATTTAGAATACAATAATGATACTCTTGAAAAAAGTTACATTGTGTATATGATATTTATAGCACACCAACAGGACGTTACAGTTTGGGCGGCCGTGCTAATAAACCTCACGCATTTGCAGTGAAAACCGTTATAAGAACTGAAAAATGTTATCCATGTGGTAAAGTGATAAAGTTCTGTAAACAAGTCCTGAAGTGTGGTAATTGCAGAATGACTTGTCATCCTGAATGTAAAGATCAATGTCCTGAACGCTGCATTCCTGCAAATTTTACTCCAACCAAAGGAGTGCCGGTATTTATAATTTGATTGTTTTAAAAACTGGATGGTGATTTTAAAAAATTATATCAAATGTAAAATGATTATTAGTTTATTTCATTTATGTTAAATTTAATAAATAACATTAAACAATGTGAATTAAGGACATTACGTGTGCTTTATACATTCTGAGTACGAAATTATGGTTTGATGATTCCTCCCATTTAAAAAGAAATCTTTTTTTTTCTTTATTACCAACAATTCTTTTTTCTAAATTTACGTATATAATTTGTTTTTGTGTTATGTATTTTATATAACTTTTTCCATGTATTTTTACTGCATTCTTTTTCTTAACATACATTCAGTCGTTCTATTTTTTAAATTCTGCTCTTTCCGTAAATTTTTACTAATCTTACATTCCTTTGAATTACTTTAGCTAAAGGAGCACCGGTATTTATAGTTTAAATGCTTATAATTAGTTTTAAAAAACCTTGCACACAATGTAAAATGTTTATTGGCTTCTTTCATTTATATAAAATTGAATTTCCCATTATCATTTGAAATAAATTAATTTAAATATCGATGATCAGATATTTTTTTTTTTGACAAAAATTGTTTTAAAAAAAAGTACAAAATTTTTTTACCCTTCTAAATCTGTTTCTAATACACTTTTGTGTGATGTTCTAAACGTAGTTCTTTCCATATATTTTTGCTTTTTGAGAAAAAAAATAACTTTTAATCTTCTACCTAATGGAAAGATTTACTAATTTATTTGGGCAGTCCCAAAGTGTGCATCATGCGAGGTATAAGCTATTATTATATTTTCCCCAAATTGCTAAAAGGCACATTGTTAAAGAAAAAACTATTTAATTCTTAAATGCCTTAATTTCTTCAATAGCATTGTAAGTAGTTATCCGTATTTATTATGTAGCTTCATTTTTTTAATGATAGAAAAATTTATAAAACTCATTGCAAGTTTTCATACGATTCTTTTTTTGTGTCATTGTGTAAATGTTACTCTTAGTGGTAAGCCGTAATCATATATTTCAGCAATTTATAAAATTTGTATCTCCAAAGTCTGTTGAATTAATCTCTGTTAAGCTAACAATGATTAAGCTTGTAAATAAATAATAGTTGAAATTTTCACAGTTTTTCCTTATATTAAGTGTAAATAATTTTTTTTAAAAAGGGAACACTTTGTGATTATACACCATCAACTCCACCTATGATACCACCCTTAATTATCCATTGCGTTAGCAAAGTAGAATCGAGTGGCTTGAAAGAACTTGGATTATATAGAGTATCTGGAAGTGAGCGTGAGGTAAAGGAATTGAAAGAAAAGTTTTTGAATGGCAGAAGTATACCTTCATTAGTAAGTCTTTTTGCATACTATTCCAGCATGTGCAATTTTAGATATTAAAAGTTGCTAAATATCTGTATTTCTAAAAATTTATTTTATCGTTTTATTATTATTTATTTATTTTTTAAGAATATTTGTTAATGAGTTTTGGCAATTGTGACAGCTGTATTAAAAATATAAATTGTGTAATACCCTGATTTAAGAGAAATTAAAACTGGAAATAAGGTGTTTCCTTCTTTTTACTAAAATGTTATGCAGCAAAATTATAGTAAGTAGTAATTTTGTAGTATGCATTATCCATGCTGCTAGAATAGCATTAGAAATCTTGTACAAGTGCAATTTCAAAATTATAGTTTTTATTGAATAGGTTTGCATGGCATTTAATATACATTTATGGCATTTAATATACTGTTTAAGCAAGTGGTCAATAAGCAATAGCTTAAATGAATATAATGAAGCTTTTCTATTGTTTTTATTGTATTTTTACTTAATGCAATAACTCAACCTTTAAAAGGCACCTACATTTCATGTATTTTTAGAACATATGTATTGTGCATGTACTAAACTTTGTAATCATGTTTGAACTGTATGTCAAAGTGAAAAAAAAGGACAAAAAATTCATTCGGATTTTAATTTTAAAAGATTGTTATAATTTTTAAAACGTAATAATGAAAATGAAAATTGCTTTTGTTTTTATCTTTCATACTCAATGCAACAAAATCAAAAAGTTTAATTTGACAGAAAAAGAAAGAGAATTAACAATATTATAAGAGAAATGATCTCTATATGCCTTGATGTTATAGGATCCATATTTATCTGAAAAAGTAAAAACAAAGCTATAATTTATAATATAGTGAATATTGTGATGCCTGTAAGTTAATCACAGGGTTGCCACTGGGTAGACTTTTCTGTGCTCCTAACAATGTTTTTTTTTTTTTTTTTAGCAAATTGCAAATTTGAATCATCACTTTTTAATGCGCTCAATTTGCATAGATTCTATTTTGTTTCTCAATCGCCTTTTCAACAGTTATTGCTGCGAAACTCCACGTGATTTTAAAGAACCCAATTTTTGATGCGATACTATGATGCTTGAATTTCGAATTTTAGCAATCACTTTTTCAATATATATATATTTGCTAAATTAATTATTAATAAAAGGAAAAATTATGTGAAAAAGAAAATTAATAGAAAAGGTATGTTTTTAGCAAATATACTAATTTTTTTTTTTATATGAAAATTTAGTGCTAGAACACTAACGTTTATTTAAAAATTATCATACTGGCCGTCAACTTGACTAAATGGATTATGGTATATTACAATGAAGTCATTCTGTAAAATTTTAGTCATATTATTGAAAGATTTTTGTTCTTATTTAGGCACATATTTTCATAATTTTAGGCAACTATTTTCAAGCTTTAAACTACTAGAAGCAACTATTTTGTTCATTTTTTTCTGTGGCAACCCTATAATCATTATCAAATGTATTAGAATTGTACATGAAACTCTAAGTTTGAAATATGACAAAAGCATACTAAATGATAATCTTAAATTATATTTACTGCATCACTTAAGGAGATACATTTTCTTTCAAAAAATGCATCTATATATATAACACAAATGTTATGTTTTTTTTTTTTTTTAAATCTTTCATTTACCTTACTTTTTTATTGATTAGTTATATTCTGAAACAAGAGTAATTCTTATATGAGATCACTCTTTCATAAAAATAAAACTATACCTTTATAGTCTTTGTTCATTTTGTAACAAAACCTTAAATGTTTTATTCTGTGTTGAATCCTTTAGCATAATTTTATGAGGGATTCTTTTATTTCTTGTTAAAAATTACTGTGTCTAAGAAAACTGGGGTGTTTGTATAGGAAAAGCTGTGTTTATTTAACCCACTGAGCCTTTTTGGTTTGTAACACTTAAAGAAGTCCTTTAACCTATTGTTTTTCATACCAAAAAAAAAAAAAAACATTGTTCCCCCTTGATATTCAATGAGACGTGAGAATTATGAAGAGATTTTTCCATAAACTTGCCCAATTGTGAATTGCTTGGTTGGTGAAGTAATATGTTATGGTTATGAAAAGGAAAGGGTGTCATAGAAGACTGCTGTAGAGTTTCTAGTTGTGAAAGTGTCATTATTTCGTTATACTTGAGAATTATAAAGTAGTTATTTCAAAATATTAATGTTTTTATTTAAATGTTTATAATTTTAGAACTATCGATCAAAGATGTCGCTTTTTTTTCCTGACTTTAAAAATTTAGATTTTTATTCTTATTTCAGAATGGTGTAGATATCCATGCAGTTTGTGGTACAATTAAGGAATTTTTAAGATCGCTAAAGGATACTTTAATAACTAAAGCAGCATGGCAGATATTTGTAGATGCAGCAAGTAATAATATTTTTCTCTTATCAGAAGTTTTTAAAATAATAAATTGTTTTTTGCCTGTTATACTTGTTGTATATACAACACATATTTGTTATGCTTATCAGTTTTAATCAGGGTAAATTTGTAATGATTTTTTGGGGAATAATCTTTTTTATCTTTCCAATTTTTGGCTTTCTAAACCATTACTTCTGAATTAGTGTTTGTGTAGATGGCCCTACTGGCTGTCTTAAGGGTGAGTCTTTAGTTTTTTTCTTATCTTCCCATTTCCACTTAAAATACTTACTATGTCATGATTTCAGAACAATACAGCAATGGTTAATGTTGCACCATGAATCAATGAGTTCATGCAGGGGAATAAAATTGCAGAACCTCAAAGTTTTGATCTCATATAAATGAAAAGATGATCAGCAGAAACTGCTAGTAAAAAATATAATATGTATTTGCATTTACATGCTAAATAAAATATATCATATTTATGCATAATTTACTACTCAGCATATCTAATAGACGGAAATTAGAGAAATATAAGAAGATATTAATCATAATTTGTTAAAGCGGAAGTGGAAAACAAAGTTTACACTGTTTGTTTAAACTTAAGTATAGCAATGGTTCCTAAACTTATGACTTTTGTGTACCCTTTCTAAATTTTTCGTAACACTTGTGTACCACTAGTAAAAAGATTTATGAATTTTTTACTGTAAAAAAAATTACACAAAAGTTAAAAATCACAACTGGTTGTTGACACCACTAATTATTAACTGTTAACTCAGCAAAAAATAGCCAATAGAAATATACGTAATCATAAATTTTCATTGCTAGCTTTGTTTTTAAATAAACTTTTTTGCAATTTTCGTTTGTTGCCAGATATTTCGCATAAGAACCCATACCCCCGCTAAACTGTTCCTGAACACCTAGGGGTACGCACTTTGGGAAACACTGATGTATAGGTTGCTCGGGGTGCTTAGCGTTTTTAAAAAGTGATTAAAGGCAGCGTTTTTTTTAAAAGCCCTTTTTCAGCGTTTTTTTTAAAAGCCCTTAAAATTACTTCTTTTCATTGGGTGTTTTTACAAACTGCTTAATTTTTCCTTTTCCAAAAGGAGATTTTTTCTTTACCCTATCGATTTTCACCACAAATTATGCAAAAAGCTTGGCTTTCACATTATTCCATTCAACATATTCATAATTTATTCAACTCCCAATCCATTTTGGCATGCCAACAGTTCATAGGATATGAAAGCGCCAATTATTTTACACGTGTTTGATGAAATATTTGTGGATCTACATATGACCTTAACTGAGCTGGATTCACTGGGGATATTCTTGCCCTCTCATGTGCAACTCTGATGCATTTTGCAAGAGATTTTTCACTTTCAGGCATCCTTTTCCGTCCTCTAAATTTGAACCGAAAAATCAATTCAAATATTCCACCAAAATCTCGACTAATTTTTTGTTGATCAATGAAGTAAATTTGTTTATAATTGTTAAAGGTGTGTAATATTTTACTTTCGTTTACACTTTTAATATTACTATTTCAGATCGTCACGATGAGGAGCAGAGCTTTAACATGCTCCTTAATGCTTTCAGTGACCTCCCTCAACCAAACAGGGATACTCTTGCGTTTCTTATTTTACACTGGCAAAAGTAAATATAAATTTCATTTCACTATCATTTTGAGAAAAAAAAATAAACCATTTCAAGTGTATATTATATAAATCCATGTCTATTATCTAATCAGAGTTGCCGCTTCAAGAGAATGTAAAATGAATATTGACAACCTTGCCAGAGTGGTGGCTCCAACAGTTGTTGGTTTCTCTGAAACTGAACCAGCTAATATGTTGACAGAGACAAGGCTCATTTGTCGAGTAAGTGTCCCATTAAGTTTAAGTTTCATTTTAATATTTATTTATTATAATTTGGTGAACTGCTAAGTGTCAATTCACTCACAGGGTTGGAACAGCTGTGCAAGTTGCACCAAAATGAAATTAGTATTACTTAAATTCAGTATTACTCTATAGCTAAACTCTTGACTTTTAAATTGAAAACCTGATTAGTTTTAATTTAAAAGAAATCAGCTTAGTTTATACAAAGTACTCTTGAGCTTAATTTATTAAAATAAAGATTTGTGATCAAGTCTGAAGATGTCTCTTCAATCTGAAGATGTTAAAATGTTATAACACTCTACATCTTAAACATATATGAGCTTCCGATAGGATATTAAGAAGTATAAGTATAAATTCATATCGCGTAAAAAATAATGCTGCTCGCTTTCAGACCTGTATTTTAGAATGTGCTTTTAAATAAAAATAAAAAAAAAACTGAGAACCCCTGTTTAGTTATTTATTTATTTTATCTCTAATTAGGTGATGGAACGTCTTCTTATGATACCCTCAGATACCTGGCAAAATATGTTAACTGTTGAAACTGAGCAATTCCATACCCCAATGAAAACTCCAGAATGTACCCCAGGTAAATCTCTCTCCTTTTTTTTCTTTATCACTTTAACTGTAATTATAATCTGAATATTTCATATGAAATTTTGAAATACTTTGATTTATAGTGTAGCTAGAATAAATTTTAATATTTGGTTTTGTTCAAATTCTATAACTTTTATTTGATAATATTTCAGCTCCAGTTACAAGTCGATTGGGGCCTATTTTAACTTCTGGTCAGAAAATGAAGAGTACAACAGTTGTAAAAACTCCCTACAGATCTAGGTAATTTTTACATAAAATTCGGTATATTGATAAAACTTTATGTACAAATAAGTTTTTTTTTTAAAGCATTTTTTTTCTTCTTTTAATATTGGATTTGAGATTATGAATTTTTTCTATTTTTGGAATTAGTATAACCTTTTATATAACATGCCTATCATACTAACACTTGTTATTCTAATAAGCATGTTGTACTTGCCGTATGCAAATTGTTAAAATTATTTTTAATTTTGCTGTTTTACTGTTAGAAATATTCCTTCATTTGTTTTTTACCGGTTGGAAAAGCAGGTCTCCTTTTCATCAGTTTTTTATATTTCTCATTATTTTCAATTAGTTATTTTTATAACGTTTCTGGGAAAAAAATGGGATTTAAAGAAGATTTCTAACTTAAAAGCTTTAAATAGGAAAGTTCAATTTCTATTTTTAAAAAAGTTGACAACACTAAATTGCAAATAAATGGAAGTGGTGTTTCTTAAGAATTATGCCTGAAACTTTTTTTTTGCTTTCTCACTCTTACATTTTTGTTTTCTATATTTTATCAAGTTTGAATTTTTTTTCAAGTCTCATTTAAAAGCAGAATTTATGCTTTTTTTTTTTAAATTACCTAAAATTAAGTTTCTGTAAAATTTAAAAGTTGTGAGGTTTAAAATGTGAAAAGCTCTTCCTGTTTAGAAATTCACACATCTCATTTCTATATTATCATAAATAAAATGAATGTAATATTTTTTTTCCCCTTTTAGTAATTTTCATTAAATTAATGCAAGTGAAAAATACTAGGAAAAGGCTTTTGGGATTGTTATTTGTTACAAGCGTGTGTGCTTTTTGTAGTTCATAATGGTGACTAAAAAATTTTTTTAAAATTAACATTTGCACAGGCTTCTTTGGCTCAGTTATTTTGTATATCTTACACATTACCATTATTTAATAAATTGTGTGAATGTTTCTTTTTTATCTCTCATGTGGGTTATTTTAACAAAATTTAAGTAAAACTGAACTTACTGAAAAGACTATAATTTTGTGATAAATGAATTTAATGTGTCTAATTTGTGATAAGTGAATTTAATCAAGGGAGATACTTTGCTCAATGTAGGTTTTCATCAAAGTAGCTCCAAAAACATACATTATATCCTATTTTGATTGAAATATGAAGTTTGTTGTGGCATTATTTCATCATAAATGGTAATTGTGTACTTAATTTTTTATCTTAGTGATCCCAGTACTTCTGTGAGAAAAATTATCGAATTGTTTAAATACAAAACTTTCATTTTTATTTGAATTTCTGGTATAACTAAAAAAAAAACTTTTTTTTTAAACATCTCTTATTTTTAGTTTATGTAGATTTTTACTATTAATATTTTTAAAAAATGTGGTAATTTTAAGCATTTATTTTTAGGACTCCTAGAACTGATTCCAAAGTGGGAAGGAGACAGTTCTTTTCTTCTCCTCTTATCAAGAATTAAAATGTGTGTTTGTGTACAGTAAACATTATATTCAATATTTCATTTTTTATTTGCTTATTAGGCTACTTGTAGGACAGCTTTTCGGTTATTTACTTATTCATTGTTCTTATCTATTACTTTTTGTTGCAAGTAGTGTTCTTTGTAACTATCTTATTTAACTATTCTGTTTATTTAATCGTCTATAACTATTTTACTAACAAGCTTAATAATAAAAATAAAGAATCAGATGAGTTTCCTAGTGTGATTTTTCTATTGCATGATTTATTTGTTTACTAAATTATAAAATTTCAAAATTGTAGGCACTTAATAATTATTGCATTTGATTTTCTTTAATAATTTGTTTCTGATGCAACTAGTCAGGTCAGAAATTTTTTAACTCACATTTATTTAGAAATTGTTTGTAAATGAAATCTGTAGTTAATGTATTTCTTGGCATTATTTATTAGCTAAGTATTTAGACTCTGTAAATATTGTATAAAGTGATTATTGTATTGTATACTCTGTAGCAATATTGGAATGGGAAATAAAAGTCTGATTTCAAAACAAAAAAAGTTTTAATCGTCATTTTATTTGTATCTGCTCCAATTTTTCCCCCATTTAAATTTACTCTATTTATTAGCCCATCTATTCTCTTATCATTTAATACAAGGGTCGCATTCCCCCTAAAATTCATAAAATTCCTAAAACTATGTGCAAACCCTAAAATTCCTAAAAATCTGATAAAATTTTGTTGGTGTTCCTAAAAAATTAGAGTTATAGGCTAAATATAAATAAAAAAGCAATAATCTAAAATATAAGAATTTAACTACATTATTTAAAACTGTTTTAATTTTGCCACATGGGAATTCTGATCCTGAGAGAGGTTTTTCGATAAATAAAGCAATGCTTAATGTGAGTCACCATGAGAATACTATTATGTCTCTTAGACTAATCAAAGATACCATTCGAAATTATGGAGGAGTGTTGAAGATCACCACAACACTATTGAGGGCAGTAAAAGAATCTCACAAATCATATCAAGAATATTTTAGAAAAATGATCATGATTAATTTGTTTTTCTCTAACTTCTAATATAAATTGCTGATTTGAAATCTAATAATATCACACAATAGTTTTTCTTAATAAAGTAAGGTAAAGGGTAATAATAAAGTTTTGATTAAGAAGGTAAAAATTAAATAAAAATCCAAGTTGGTGTTAATTTATTTTTTCTCTTGATTTATTCTCACTTTTGCCTGTTCCTGAATTATGCACTTAATTTCTGATAGGTAATATGTAAAGTTGAAATTTCATTTTTACACTTTAGAGATTTCATTCTTGACTTAATAAATTTCAGAGCTTTATTTTATGGCTTGCAATTATTTATGATATGTGTGGATGAATTGTAATAATCTTCTGTTATGTAATAAACTACCGTATGATCTGTTTTTATCCTAGCAAAATCATATATTACCCCTAAAATTTACCTAAATTTTTTTGAAAAAAGCTCCTAAAATTTTAAAAAGCTTTGCTGCTACCCCTGAATAGAAATATTGTGAAGAAAAAAAAAACTTCCTTAAAAACCAATCAAAATTGTTTGTGCTTTAAGGATAACAATTTTAATACTGGCATATTTTTTTGACATAACTTAATTTTATTACTTTCGTTAAAATTCTATCAGTACCATGTATCAGTACTGATCATCAGTATCAGTATTTGTACCATGAAACAACACGCAGTCAAATGAAAAATATTTCGTAAAATGTGCATTATATTCTTGCAGGGCTACCATCTACTATGTTTTTGCAAAATATTTTAAATAGTAAAGTGGTTGTAGTGGTGTGGAGAATAACTTTAAATCAAATTTTCTAAAACAAAGATAATGCAAAGTTAATATTCGAATACAAAGATAATACATTAAAACATAAACTTAATTGTATAAACATTGAAAATTGCATTTTCAAAATTTATTATTCCTTTCTTATATTTAAGCAAGAAAGTAAAACAGCTACTTTTTTGTAAAAAATATTTTGTTTTGAAAATATTTTATTACAGAAAAATTGTGTTGATTGTTTTGAAAAATTTGATATTGATAGAAATATTTTGATTACAATATTGCTGGCAATTATTTATTTTCATAAATTAATAATTTAAATTATTTATTTTCATAAAAGAAGTGAAAAGGTTTTGCATAAAATGCCCATATTTAGTTTGGTTTTGGCCTTATTTAAAATAGCTTAACTGCTGTTATTTTACTGTTTTACTCTTCTTATTTAACACTTATTAAAACTGTTCTTCCGGTAACCATGAAAAAATACAAATTTTGAACAAAATCGGTCGGATAGTTCTGAAAAAAAAAAGGAATTTTAAATATACGACTTACTTTTACATTCGATTCTTTAGGAACTATTCTTCCAATTTTGCGCTTTGCCTGCAAAATTACACTCATAAATGATGTTGAATTTTGTACACCTTATAGTTCAAAAATTTTTCGACTACTATTAAATAAAATAATAAATATTCTGAAAAATTTTATTTTTTTTGTATGGAATTATCTTTGGATAAGCAAGTGTTATGATAGTGTAAGAAAATTTTTCTATTCACTGAAAAAGTTCTCGAGATTTGGCGAAATACTTTTGCGTATTTCGAACAAACTTTGATACGCTTGACTTGGATAAATTTTTAAATAAAGCTAAATTTTTTAATTTTATGGAAGTAAAAAAGATCAAAAGCTAAATTTTAGGTTGGTAATAAAAAAATTATCTTTTTTAAAGTTAAAATTTCCAGTTAATTCAAATAAAAATATAACTTTAAAACAGTAAAGTATTGTTTTTATTATACAATTTCATACTGTGAATAATGTATGATAATTATGAAATTACAAATGACTCTAGCAAAATGAGAGATGACTTACATCAAATATGTTTTAGAAACTAGAAAGTTTAATTGAAATTTTAATAAAATCTGCTCATTTTTAAAATAAAAAGGAATACTTTTAAAATTAAAAATAAACACTTGAAAAGAAAAAAATATCAATCTAAGTTTATCTAATCAAGCATTATTTCCTTGTTAAATTTGAAATTTTCATTTATAAAAATCAGCTGGATACAATATATGATTTAGAGCAGGGGTTTCCAACTTACATGAGGCTGGGGGACACATTTAAAAACACAAATCAAATGGCGGGCCACAACTTAATCAAAATTTTATGTAGGACTCTTTTATCTTTGAAGGAACATTAAACATCACTGTCAGATTTTTATCAAGTTGTACAAAACAAAAGTATTGAATTTCAAATTAAAATAAGAAGTCGATTTTTAAAAATATTTAATTGTCATTAATAATATTTTTAAAAATATTAAATAAATAATAAAAATTCTGGCTACAATAACTTTAATGAGCACCTATGTATTAAACAATTAATGTGCAACAGACATCTAATTGTTAAGATATAAAACTTTAAAAAGGTTGGTATTAAGACTTGCATAGTAGCACACAAAATGTTCAATGCGAAAATTGAGGTTTGTCTGCAGCAACCACCAGAGAATAGATATTTACATTTAAAATTTACAAATGTGTGTGTAAATATTTTCGTCCTAAATGAGTGGTTTCAAAAAGTTAAATCAAAGAATTTCTTCGAGAAAATTTCTGATACGCACATGCTAAATTATATTCACAAAATACAAAAAAATGGAATAAAAAAGAGCAACATACACAATAATTTTTGTATTTGAATAAATATTTTCTTGGATGCAAAACCTGAGAAATAAATTTTTTGCACCGTTAGTATGCTAAATTTCACAGAGACGAAGAAATTGGGTTATTATTAACGAGAAAAGTATTTTAAACCCATATAGATTTTTTACGAAAATTGTCCGCAAAAAATGACACCTAATATATTTTAGTTCGCGGGCCACAAAAAAATGCTCCGCGGGCAGCCAGTTGGACACCCCTGATAGAGTAAGAGGGGAAAAAATGGATGGTGCAGAATTCAGCAATATTATTTTATTTAGTATTTCCGTATTGCTATCAAGTAAATAATTCCATGACATTATAAAACTATTGTTCCATATTTTACCGAATTACTTATTAATGTAATGACAAATTCAAAATTTCTTTCTGCAAAACGGGAATTTAATCAAAATATAACTCGAAATTAATCAAAGCAAGAACATGTTTTAAGGGATTACATTAATTTTGGAGAGAGTCAAATATTGAAATAAAGACAAAAATAGTTGTTTACAAAGCTATTGTTAGAGCAGTACTATTATATGGCGTAGAAACCTGGAAACAGACTAAGATCGAAATACAAAAATTAGAAACCTTTCAAAACAAATGTTTAAGATTTATTTTTAAAATTTTCTGGCCTTACAAAATATCAAATCAAAATCTATTAAAGAAAGCTAAAATAAAAACAATCGAAGATGAAATTAAAAAACGAAAATGGAGCTGGCTCGGACATATCCTTAGAATGCCCAAAGAAAAAATTTCATCTGTTGCGCTTACATGGGCCCCTGATTTTAAAAGAACAAGAGGAAGACCCAGACTTACCATCCAGCACATGTTTTTGGGCGAATTAAAAGAATGTAGAATATCTGGCTGGGAGGAAGCAAGATCTATTGCTAAAGACAGGAGGCGTTGGAGGGATATGCAAGAGGCCTTAAGTGCCCAAGGCACATAGAGGATAAGTAAGTAAGTAATAACTCGAAATATACCTCTCAAAAATTCGCGGCGCTTCTGATCATAGCTTATTTTATGTGCCTTTTATATTCGAAATTATCTTTGTTGCTATCCGTATATTTACTTTTTTTTCTCGCCGTCTTATTTGCAAATTTTGGGTGAATTTTTAAAATTAAGCGTTAGATACAGATTTTACATATTTTGAAATTCCGTTGCGTAAAACAAGGCATCGATTTTTAAAATTTACTGACTTACCTAATCGTTTTAAAAAGTTACGAAAGACCTAAAAATGTAGTATCATAGTTTCCATAAATGAAAAAAAGTGTCCATTTAGTTTATGAAAACAAATATTTTTAAAAAATTTGCGATTCTTGTTATTTGATTATGAACCACTGAAATACTTATATGCCTTGATATTGTTTCAATTTTAAAAGAGCAAATGATTAACAGAAATTAATTGAAAGTTTTTCAGTTAAGCTCACAATGTTATTATCAGTTAATATTAGAATTTTTATTCCCTATTTTAAATAAAATTCTCTTGCTACTATTGTCCCTATTTTGTTGAGATGTTTAATTATGAAAATATATTCGATTGCTTGTTAGTTGATTAATCAATGCATCATTCGATTAAAATCTATCATTTATTTATCAGTAGTTCTGAAAATTGACTAATTTCACATGTTTTGAAAATGTTACATTTAAACTGCGATTTTTTTTTTCTTTTAACTTTACAACATTTATCAAAATCAATTAGAATATTTCAGTTGTATTACAGGTAATACAAACGGTAATTCTTAAAAAAAAAAATGTATTTGGCCCAAATTTTTACTTTAAAAGGAAGTTTTCACAGAGCTAGTTCAACTCAGTTTGCTTGCTGTTATCTTTTATTTTTTCATTATTTAAATGAAAAAGAAAAACCTTTTCAATTTATAACATCTTCTTACCGAAGAATGGATAAATTTTTACTTGATTACCAAGCATTCGAAGAAACGCTGAGAAGAGCAGCATCAATAGAACACCGCAAGGTGATAAAGTTTGTGAAGGCGGGCTAACTAGTTGCCGAAGGCGGCTAGTTGTAATTATTTTAGTAAGCATCATTTTTTTCAATGACTACTCAACGTTTTTATAAAGTAATTTCATCGTATCTTGCATTATTTACGTTTAAAAGTTTTCTATTTTATTTTAATCAGGTAAAAAAATTCTTATTATTTAAGTATTTTGGGCAAAAAAGATGGACGACAGTTAGGTAATCAAATTTATTCTATCATTTCCCCTGCAGCATTTTAAGAAGAAAACTGTCAATATATAAACAGATCTCCACATTTCGTATCAATTCGGCATGGCGACAATTCATCGCGGACACAATTCGCCTCCGTGACCATTAATCGTGGCAATCATTCGCACAATGTCTTGTTGTTACGATGAAATACATATATTTAAGAAGACCAAACTATTGCATTGACTACAAAAGATAACTGATAATAACTAGATAATATATTAAATAATTATATAAAGATAATTTTTCGGTCGCAACCAGGGAGAGGGAGGTTTTGTGATTTGCTTATTGTTGCTTACAAGCTTGAGGAGGAGTGTGATGTGAGCAATGTTTGCATATAACGCTTAATTCGAAAAAGGTGTGGCTAGTTCTTAGCATTCAGCATACTAATTTCGTGTAAAAGATACAGACTCCTCATACTCCTTGGAAATCAAAAAGTCTCCAAGGAGTTTTTGGAATTACTTAGATTTCCAAATAAGCACTTAAAAACTCTTTAATCCTTTGCGTTTCATTGTTTAACTTAATAAGTCCGCTGATAAATCTGCTGTCCAAGCTGGGAAACTAAATGATATGACTAAGCTGTCAAAATATAATAGTTTAAAAAAAATTTAATTGCAAGAGTTAGAAGAAAAAAATAAGAGCAAATAATTTTAATTTTACATGTAACAAGCAAACTTAGTTAATAAATTACTGTGATTTTTTTGTTGTTGTTTAGAATGCCGTGGTTTTTCTTATGTATTCAAATTTAAAAATATAAGATTGGAAGGTTTTTATATTAATCTTTAACATCTGTACTATGTACTTTAACAAGATTTATTAAAATATTTGAACCTGGAAAATTTATTTATGTGTATTATAACTTTATTTTTCTTGATGAAGTTTGACAAAGTCAAAATTTATTTCAAAAGGGCTAGAAAAAAATATCTTATGCAAATATACGTTTTTAAAAGTTCTTAATAATAACTGCTTTTTAATTTAAAAAAAAGAAAGAAACTATCTACTTATCTTTTACATAAAGTTTTTAAAATTTTGGACTCCTTGGATTTCTTCTTCTGATCTCTATATGAACCCTGTATATTGATTATTAAATATTTTTAATTAGCATTTATCTTGACTGAGCATAATATTTGTAGTAGTAACACGTTTGTCACGAAGAATATAATATTCTATATACATTTCCCTAGTTGTTGAAACCATTCTAGATTACTCAAATTAAATTTTTTAAGCTTAATAATTCTCTAAAACATATTTTTAGTAATTATTATTTTGCTTATTTTTCCATCATTTTATAAAAGCTTTTGTAGCGAATTATCACAGTGATTAATTGAGATTATGGCGAACTGTCTCAGCTAGGAATTGTGCTCGCGACAGATTGTCTTTACAACGAGTTGGAGTAACGTTAAGTGTCGCTGTGACGAATTGTGCTCTAAACCAGTGGATCCCAACCCTCGATCACTAGATCAAATGGTAGAGGTCCGCTCTATTAACATTAAACTATTTCCATTTTATTTACTGGAGTGTATTTCTCTCGGGTTTGTGCGACTTTCTATGGACGATAGGTTAACTGGGAGCTGAGATAAACATGAATCTAAGTTCCGTCACCTAAAGCAGCACCCATACCGTGCGCATGTAACTGTATTTTGTTTTGAAGGCATGCTTAAATTCAATTAAATTAAAACTATTGAATCAAAAGCATTTAAAATATAAAAATAAACAATCAATGTCAGCTCCCCTCCCCTTCTGCCGGCCTCGGTAAAATTATCAAACGCTGACCGGTCCCCGACAATGGAAAGGTTGGGGAGCAGGAGCACTGCTCTAGATCAGTGGTTTCCAACTGGCCGCCCCGGGGCTGCATCCGGCCCGCGAAGCCTTATTTTATGGCCGGCGAACTAAAATATATTAACTGTCACTTTTTTGCGGACAATTTTCGTAAAAAATCAATATGGGTTTAAGATACTTTTCTCGTTAATAAAAACCTAGTTTCTTCGTTTCTGTGAAATTTATCATACCAACGATGCAAGAAAATTTATTTCTCAGGTTTTGCATCCAAGAAAATATTTATTCAAATACAAAAGTAATCGTGTATCTCTTTTTTATTTCATTTTTTTTTTTGTATTTTGTGAATATAATTTAGTATGTGTATATCAGAAATTTTCTCGAAGCAATTCTCCTACTTAACTTTTTGAAACCACTCATTTTGGACGAAAATATTTACACGCACATTTGTAAATTTTTAATTAAAAATGTAAATATCTATTCTCTGGTGGTTGCAGCAGACAAACCTCAATTTTGTCATTGAACATTTTGTATGCTACTATGTAAGTTTTAATACCAACCTTTTTAAAGTTTATATCTTAACAATTAGATATCAGTTGCACATTAATTGTTTAATACATGGGTGCACATTAAAGTTACTGTAGCCCGAATATTTTAATATGCAATTAAATTTTTTCAAAAATCGACTTCTTATTTTAATTTGTAATTCAATACTTTTGTTTTGTACAACTTGGTAAAAATCTGACAGTAATGTTTAATTTTCCTTCAAAGATAAAAGAGTCCTACATAAAATTTTGATTAAGTTGCGGCCCGCCATTTGATTTGTGTTTTTAATTGTGGCTTCCGGCCTCGTTTAAGTTGGAAACCCCTGCTCTAGATGAACTGTGACAAGACTTGTGTGCGACGAATTAACGCAGACCCGTTTTATTGATGAAAGTATAAAAATAACTGCCAATTGATTTTCACTTGAATGATTAATGGTACTTGAATACATTATTCAAAGAGCAAGAATATACATTGACACCTTTTGCCTTGATTCTTTTATATTTTTAAACATTTTGGTAAAAATCCTTGGCCTTAAAGAAAGTTATAGTCTTCTCCCAGCAACCACTTGAATTCTAATGAAAAGATAAAATATGTTTTCCTATTCTCTATGCATTACTGATTACGTTAGCAATGACGCAACATGTTTTTAAAAGATCCGCCTTGTCTATAAATGAGTTCTGAAAAAACACATTTAAGAACATTAAAAAGATTTTTTTTTTCCAAACGATTTTTTTTTTTGGTCCAAAGACGATTTTTTCAAACATAAATATATATATATTTATGACTATTTTGAACTAGATAGCGAAAAAGATAATAAAGTTGTAGATAAAATGTTTTACTGCAAATAAGTTTTCTTCGTCTCAATTGACTTAAAGGTGAGTTTCTATTTACTATAATAATATTCTCAGAACATCACAGTATATTAAGAAATTAATTGAGGTAGCAATATCACTTTAAATTTTTACTTTCTAAGTTTGCTTGAACCCAAGGCTATGACTTTAAGATACAGCATTTCAAATGTTCTTAGGCCTTATGTGAATAAGATACAATTCAGGCAATCAAATTTACACACAAAGCCAGCATCTATTTCAAGATGGCGTATTTTTCTCCATAAACTTTTTTCTGTAAGCTTGCCAGGTAAGACAAATTTTACTTTCATTGCAAAATAAATTGCTGACAGAATTATTTCTAACAAATTTTATTTATTGATATTGGTTTTAAGAGATATTTTATTTAATATTTTATATAATATTATTCTAAATTATAAATTTTGTTCGTAAGTTCGTACGAGGCTTTCACAGCGCTAACTGAGGAACTGTTTAATTAATGGAAGTAATAATTAAAGCAACGGTGCAGACATGGGACCCCATGACCTGAGTATTTGCAGACGCAGATCCAAAATAGAATTTTTTGCAAATAAAAAAAAATAATTTGTAAGCATCCATGTCAATTATAATAATTCACAAATCGTTTGTCTTTTTCATTTAAATAAAGTCCAATGACCTTATTGATCTTTCCTTTTGTTTGATTCTGGCTCAAACACATATCGTTTAATTCATTTTATTGAGTGCATAGCAGCATTTGTATTTGACACAGTATAGCTGCATCCGGGTCTTGTTTCATTTGGATCACAAGTTTTAATTAAAATATATATATTCTTACAATTATGACTGCTTTTATATTTTATTAATGATAGGTAGCGTCGTTAGCATGATTTACACATTTTTTTTTCTTTCATGGAAGTAATTTTGCCCAATGTCAAGTCGAAAAGCGTTAGCTTGTTTAATTATATTTACATAATAGTTTTTTTTTTTTTAATAATAGTTTAGTTTATATTTACATAATAGTGGCTTTTTCTTAGAATATTATATGATCTTTAAAATTAATAAATTTTTGCAGAGAATCTCTAAAATTTGCGATTTTTCTTTTTCAAAAAAAAAAAAATAAATAAATAAATAATAAGTTTCTTGGCAGAATTATTTTATTGATTTCGGGACATTTAATATTACTATAAAAGATTTTAAAAAATTATTCAATTACAAATTAATTATCAAAATAAAGAGAAATAATTTGGGTCTGTGATATTTAACTATTGATGGCAAGCGTACAGTGAGGGAGGAAAAAAGAATCGAATTACTAGTTCTAATGACGGGATTTTCACGATTTCAATGGTTCCTCTCCATGCAACGCAAATTCCATTAAAAAGTCCTCCACGAAGGCAAAATTCCCCCAACTCTTGATCCGTGAGTTCCCTTGTCTTCTGGATTGGGTTCAGAATTACAAGGTTACGTAGTTGAACATTTGTAGTAATAAATCCAAAAAATCCAACGATTGCTATAAAATGTAATAAAATTAATCAATGCTGAGCTGTGATTTCTTAGTGGATAGCGCGTTCGCTTTCCAATGAGGTGAACCGGGTTCGAATCGCGGTTATGGCTGGTCGTTGTTTGCCAAGGGCTGGTCGATACGAATTCTGCAGCCGGCTTGCACCGACCTCAGTACTGATGTAAAATATCCTAAGTGGTAGACGGATTATGGGCTAGAGTCCTCATGCCATAGTGAAGTTTTCGTGGTTTTCCTCTTCATAAAACGCAAATGCGGGTTAGTTCCATCAAAAAGTCCTCCACGAAGGCAAATTTCTCCCAATACTTGATCAAGGAGTTCCCTTGTTTTCTGGATCGGGTTCAAAATGACAAGGCTACCGAGTTGAACATTTGTAGTCCTAAAGCCAAAATAAGGTGGATAGTTCAACGTCGGTTATATATATATAATTTAATTAATTAATTAACTAATCAATGCTAATTATTAAATAGTTACGGAATCAGACACACAATCTTATCTACTTTCTCTGTCATGTCCGAAATACAGGGGTTAACAGTGTTCTGAAAAATAAGGTCCCAAAATTTAGTCAGGAGACTATTCGAAGGATTGTACCTCTAATTAATAATTTTATTTTTTGGGAATTTTGCAAACTTTAATGGAAATTTGGAAAGCAAAGCGAAAAAGTTTTGCACATAATTATAAAATTCGTTTACCAAAGAAATCTATCGATCTATAAAATAAAATAAATTTGAATAATTGTTTATTATTTTTTAGTATTCAATTTAAAAATGGTCGAAAAATATTTGAATTGTAAGGTATATAAATTACATAATTTATATAATTTCATATGACAAAATCCAAATTTTAAAAGAAATAGGTCTGACAGTTTTGAGAAAATAATATTTAAAACATCTCTTTTTTTCCCCTTTCAAAAAAATATTGCGGACTTTAAATACCTAATTGGTCAAAATCAATATCTGAAGAAAAAAAAGTATATATCTTGTCAAAATATGTTTTTATGTTTATTTCCTTAAATAGATGCTTCTAATGAATCAGCATATTCAGCCACTAATAAAATAAACTTTAAAATAGTAAATAAGATTCGGATCGTACTTTTTCCCTCTCCACAAACTAGCTGGATGGAAAATGATTTTGCTTATTTATTGCAAATGGAAACTAAAAAAGAATATCAAACATGTGACTTAGCTGATTCCTAATTGGCTGCAAAAAGGAACGAATCATATTCTTCAAATCCTCAAAATGGTATCTGATTCAAAACAAAGATGATTCAATGGTACATGATTGAAAGGCTAGTCATGATATGTTTAACTTTAATCTAAGAAATAAAATAAAAATTTTCAAGTTCTCAATTTACATTTAGTGTTGGAATAGTCGCCTTTCATTCTGTTTGCTCGTTACGAACACAACCTATCACTTAACGCCTTTATTTTGTTGATTAAAGTAGTTGTTGCTACACTACTCAGGAAGGGGTGTTTACATATTTATCCTGTGAGTTTCTATTTATTCTTTTTTTTCTGTGTGTCTGTGTTATTATATTTAAAATATTACCGGCATTTTGTTTATCTTAAACTGCAGATTCGTTTCGTTTTGATCTGTAGGATGTTTTATTATGTAGTAGTTTTTGAAACGTTATAGGTTTATTAATTTTTTTTTTTGCATTAAAAAGAAAATTTCCTAAATTCTTATCAATATTAAAGCATGATGGGTAATAATGTATAAGTAGTTGAGCAGATGTTTTTTTTTCCCCCCATTTGTTTGATATTTTTGTACGAACATAAATTCATTTATTTTTAAACGCATTAGATTATTATGTGGGGTCTATATTTATTAAAATTATTATTTCAGTGTTTATTCTCTTTTCTTATGAATTCTATGTGAGTTTAACTTATGTATTTATTTATAACTAAATGTATCTTTTCTTCATTTCTTATTTTACACACCAGAAATACATACTAGGGTATGTTTTTTGCATTAAGCATTTTCCCATATTTTTTTATAAATACGAGAGAGATCTCTTTTTTTTAGAAAAATTTTAGATATCAAATTTGACACAAGTAAATTTAAATTTTATTAAAAGTTAGAGATATGTATCAACACAAAATCTTTGCTGGGTTGTAATTGCTTCAAAAACTGACAATGCAATAATAGAAAACAGCTAAATTATTCATGTATTAAATTAATTATTTCATATCGCTGTTTAATTATAATATTTTAATTAAGCAAACATTTTATTTTCTATTTTTCAGCTAATCTAGTCTGTGTTATTGTGTAGCATTTAGAAATTATTTTAGTAAGCTTTTGTGTGAAATTATATATTCAGATTGTAATTGGAATAAGTTATTACTATTTAAGTTACTAAGTTAAAGCCTATTTTAGTTTAAATTTCATTTAAAAAATGTTTAAAATAAATTGTAAAATTTATTGAAAACTTATATGGGTTTGGCTGTTACAATGGTACACTTTCATCAGTAGGATAAATTTTCTAATCCCCTACTGATGAAGATGTTCCATTGTTACAGATGTACCATAGTACACTTTCATCAGCAGGATAAATATTTTTATCCTACTGATGAAGATGTACCATTGTGACAAAAATATTTTTATCTTATTGTTGTGGCACTAAAACATAATGTTTTTAATAAAAGTTTACTAATTATTATTTTAAATGTTTTTTTAATCTACTCCTTATTTTATCTCGAGTTAAGCACTGCTTAGAATATATATCTTATGGCATTAAGCTGTACATTTATTTCAGTGCAAATATTATAAAGTCTCAAAATCTACTTAAATGATGAATGATTGAAATTATTTCTCAAAACATCTGTGATGCATTTATTTTTATAATTTATTCATTGTGAAATGTCAGAATAATGATTTTCCGATGCTTTAAAATTGATATTTCTCAAATTCATATTTATATTGTCAACATTTTTAAATGTCAGGCATATATTTTTTCCCATGAGCTATAAATGCAGGGATGGTATTCATCTAGTACAATATTTCGGTTCTGTGGACATCATTTGCTGAAGGAGGGGGTGGTGTATAGATGCCTTTCTCTATAATTAAAAATCTCTTAAAGCTCCCTACAATATTTCAGATAAATTAAGAAAATTTTTATGAATCATCATCATTCATTAATGCTAAAAACGAGAAAAAATAATGAATCTTTTTGCAAGTATTTAGCAGACATATGAACGTGTTTTCTTTCAGGTGAAATTTAGCGAGCTATTTCACTGTGATTTTAATTTTGTCCACTCATAATTTAAACTCTTGCGTTTAACTTTTATGACCTTTAAATGTTTAACTTGTATTCAGTTCTTATACCATAGTCTGTTTTTTAAGGATTTATTTTTAAAACTGTTATGCCAAAAATCATTAAAATATTTCATTTATGTACTAGAATAAATATTATTATTCATATTTTTATTGGCATATTCTATGAATTGTTGAAGGTCAAATATTAAATCCTAATTTTCCTATGCAACTTAACATGCATTAAAGAGAATATATCTAGGGGGGAAAAATTTATTGCATAAATATAAACTTTCAATACAGTCTGATATGATAACAAAAGACTTGGAACATGCTAAATAAAAAGACAAAAAAAAAACATGAATTGTTAGAAGTGCAGATTCCTTAGTATTTTTTCCTATATTTCATGAAAATTTATAAATTTATGCTGTTGTTAAGCTAAAATTTACAAAGAAAAAAAAAATATTGCAAATTATAAGAAAACAAATATTTTCATTAGATTGATTGGAAAATTAAGGTAATGATTGTATTATAATTTTGATTTCATTGAGTCTTAAAAAGAACTCTCCAATTAAATAAATAAATAAAAAACAAATTTTTTTTTCTGCTCAAAACTATAATGTCTACTTTAATATGCAATTATTATTATATTTGAATAGCTTCAGAGAGATTCATGCACAAATATTTCAAATATGCCATAAAATACTTCAAATGCCATATAATTATTTGGCTATTATTCTTGGGCATTGTTGATTTCAAGTAGTTTTTGGTGACGTTTAACCACTATTTGATGCTAGTCATGACAAAAAGAAAAAGTAAAAAATAAAATTCAACAGCCCATTGAAATAATAAAATTCAACAGCCCATTGAATAATTAAACACAAATTTATGCTAATAAAAAAATGAATAGGAATTTTAACTCAGTTTTGCACATGAAGTTGTAATATAATAAGAGCTATATTTCTTACTAAAAATAATAATAAATAATTTGAAATAAAATTTTTCAAACTTTTTTATGGTGACAACCAGAAATGTATAATCACTGATCATGCAAATTAGGTTCTACCTAAACTTACAACTTAGGCTCTAAAAAGAAAAAGTATTTTCTATTTCGTTAAATATTTCACAAATCATGTTATATATCAAATTGTTTATTTATAAGTTTGAATTCCTTGAGTCAATGGCCGGAACTTTAAATCTAATTTTATAAATTATTACTTCTTCAATATAGTTTTATTTTCATTGTTTTTAATTCTATTATATATGCTAACTCTTCAAGCATTGTGTAAAGTCAATTAATTTTTTATCTAAGTTAATAAAAAAATTCTCAAACTTTTAATAATTATAATTTTTCTAAAAGTATTTTGGAAAAGTTATCGTAACTAAACAACACTCCTAATTTTAAACGAAATTTCAAACCATAAAACTGTGTTTTGGGGAAAATATTAGGCTCTGAGAATTTTCTGCTCCCCAAGATACAACACTAGGTATTAAATCTTACTTTATTTTAAAAAAATAAAGTTTCCACAGTTATCTAGTTAGAATAGAAAATTAATTTTGGTATAAGATGTTAATAATAGTAAGGGGGTACAATGGAATAGTTTAAAAAGAATTATATGTGATAAAAAATAAATTGGAATCGCTTATTTGAACATTTTGAGGTTTTGTAGCAATTAGTTTCATACTGAGAAACAAAAGTGATTTTGAGGGACTCCACCAACAGAGAATCTTTTAACCATTCTTATTATTTTAACAAAAATTGGTTGTAAGGCAAACTGTAAAACATTCTATATTGTATAAATTGCATTTTTTCATCAATATCAAATTATAAAATACTTGTTTATTATGTTCAAAGAAAATTTTAAGTTTTGTCATTTTGTTATGGTTAGTAATTAATATTCTTTAATTAAATTGCATATTAATTAATATCTACTTTCTAAAACCTTTCCTAATTAATAATATATCGGACCTCGGTGAGAAAAATGTCATGACTCTAAAATGCAGCTTTTGAGTAAAATCAACTTAAAGAATACGATAACCCTTATTCTGAATTAGACTCATAACTGACACAACTGCTCCCAGTTGGATAAATAGCGAGTTAGAGNATCAGTTATCCGGAATATCGATTGTCCCGATCGTTCCGGATAATCGGTTCCCTACTGTACATTTAATTTTTTTTGTTGTTTTTTTTGTTTCATGCACTTTATTTCACAAGACTTATTTCTGAAATCTTTTTCTTTTTTTAAGAATAGAAGAAGTCATGGCTCCCAATCAAAGAAAAGTATATGTAGTTGGTGTGGGAATGACAAAGTTCACTAAGCCTGGCTCTACTGGAAATGACTACCCAGATTTTGCCAAGGAAGCAGTTACAAAAGCCTTGCAAGATGCTAAAATAGCATATGATGCTGTGCAGCAAGCCTGTGTCGGTTATGTTTATGGGGATTCAACTTGCGGACAAAGAGCCTTGTATGAGGTTGGAATGTCAGGTATACCAATTATAAATGTGAATAATAATTGTTCTACAGGATCTACTGCTTTGTTTATTGCCAAAGAATTAGTTGAAGGTGGTATTTGTGATTGTGCCCTTGCTCTTGGTTTTGAAAAAATGGCAAAAGGCTCTTTAACATCAAAATTTGATGATCGGACTAACCCAATGGATAAACATGTCTTGGTTTTATCTAATCGCCATGGATTTGCAGCTGCGCCAGTCGCAGCTCAGTTTTTTGGTAGTGCTGGTCGGGAACACATGGAAAAGTATGGTACTAAACCTGAACATTTCGCTAAAATTGCCTACAAAAACCATAAGCATTCAGTAAACAATCCATATTCTCAATTCCGTGATGAATATTCTTTGGAACAAATAATGAACTCTCCTGTTGTTTATGAGCCACTAACAAAATTACAGTGCTGTCCAACGTCTGATGGTGCAGCTGCTGCTATTCTTGCAAGTGAAGATTTTGTGAAAACTCATGGATTAGAAAGTCAAGCTGTTGAAATTTTGGGAATGGAAATGACAACAGATGTTCCAAGTGCTTTTGAAGAGAACAGTAGCATAAAAATGATTGGATTCGACATGACCAAAAATGCTGCCGATAGACTGTTTAAAAAAACGGGAGTAAAGCCGACAGATGTTGACGTAGTGGAATTACACGATTGCTTTGCTACAAATGAGCTCATTACTTATGAAGCCCTGGGCTTATGTGAAGTGGGTAGAGGTGGTGAGTTGGTTGATACTGGCAATAACACATATGGTGGAAAATATGTTGTTAATCCTAGTGGTGGATTGATTTCAAAAGGTCATCCTTTGGGAGCTACTGGTTTAGCACAGTGTTCGGAATTATGTTGGCAGTTACGAAATCAAGCTGGGAATAGGCAGGTGCCCAATGCGAAATTGGCATTGCAGCATAATATTGGACTGGGTGGGGCAGTTGTTGTTACTTTATACAGATTGGGTTTTCCTAGTTCAAGTGATTCTGATATTGTTCCTCCTAAAGAAATCTTCAAACTAAAATCTGCTAAGTTTTTTGAGAGAAGTATCCCATTGATAAAAACAGCTGAAGGCATGGTTGATAAAAGATTGAAAGCATCTGCTAAAATCAGAGTTAATGATGATAATTCTGATTACGTTGCAGAAGGATGCATAGGCGTTGATAAGGGTAAGATCTTTGTGTCTTTCGATCCGAACACTAAAACAGATCTCGTTATAACGATCGGAGATGGAGCTTTATTTGATATTTTAAATAAGAAGTCTACTTTTGAAAAGGCATTTTTTGCTGGGAAATTAAAAATTAAAGGAAATATGGGACTAATCACCAGATTCATGTCATTGAAAAATGTTTTGTTGTCTAAGCTGTAAATGAAATTAATTATGACTTAACTGTCTAAAAGTAAATGTATTAATACATAGGACAAAAATTATTTCAGTATATAACAGTTATTTTTCAGTTAGTGCCATTCTAAGTTAAATTTTTGTTTTGGACTGCCGTAAGTTCTTAACTGTCTAAAAGTAAATGTATTAATACATATGACAAAAATTATTTCAGTATATAACAGTTATTTTTCAGTTAGTGCCATTTTAAGTTAAATTTTTGTTTTGGACTGTCATAAGTTCGTTAAATCTTTACAACTGTTTTTTTCTTCCCTCATCTAGTCTTGCATTAAAATCTCTTAATGTATTGTTGTAATATAGGATCATCATTGCAAAATTCAAAGCTAAATTTTATGGCTTTTGTTTTTCATAATCAAAAACCAGATTGATCTTTATAAGAAAATAATTTAATGCTTGTCAGTCTTGATAGTTTATTTATTTATGCAGATTTTTTTAAACATAATATTTGTGTGATTTATGAAGTGATTTTCTAATTTGTTAAAGTAGCTGTTACAAAAAATACCAAAGAACTCTTTGTTTATACTTTTGTTTTATTATTTTTTTCTTGCTACGTCATTTAAATGTTTGTGGATGAATAATTATAAAATACATTTTAAAACATTCTAGATAAAAAGTTTATTGAATCGATTACATTTTTAATTCAGTAAAATCATTCTAACCATAGCTACTTTAATTTTTATGGGAGATATATTGAAACCAAATTTGAGAAAAAGAAATTTTTAGAAATTAAATGATAGTTAGCTCCATAATGAAAATATATTAAAATGTGATTTAGAATTATATATTTTTTCAGTTATAAAATATTTTATTGTTGTATATTGTCACTAGTCTTTTTTTATGCCAAAGACTTTTTTTCTTGTTTTCATTAGTAGTTTAATTTGTTAAGGCTGTGAGATATAATTTTAAAGTTTATTTACCGATAGTTAACTTTTTTTGGAGCTTTATGAAGTCAGTAAGTCATAGTTCTGAAATAAAATTAAAATATCTTTATTTTAATATAATTTTCTTCTGGATTAGATATGTTTTTATTTTGATGTATGTACCTTTTCTTTAAAAATCTTTTCCATTGTGAATGGCAAAATATCACATTTTTATATTTGTCTTGTTTCTTTCTGTTCCTCGTTTCTGAAACATTATTTCGTTTCTTAAAGATTTAGTTATTTTCTTCATATGCTTATATCTATTTTATGTATTTTAGTGTGTCTTGCTCTGAATAAAAAAAATATTTATAACCCTGTTTTTATATTCGTCATACTTCTTTCTGTTCCTCATTTCAAAAACGTTATTTAGTTTCTAAAAATAAAAAAAAATAAAAAATTCGTATTTAGTATCTATTTTGAGTATCCTAGTGTGTCTTGCTCCGAATGAAAAAATATTTATAACTGTAGGATTTTTAATTACTGACATTTAACTGGAAATTTGCTTATAATTTATGATGGTCTTATTATTTAGGATCATAAGGTAATATATAGCAAAATAAATTAATTTGTATGCCAAAACATGCTGTTTTAATTTTTTTTAAAGCTTAACAGAATTTGTTATTGTATTGGGAGAATTTAGTTTAGCTTTAAGCTTTTATGACTAAATACAGTAACATACTTATGATGTAAGAGCTTGTATACATATATACTGGACTGGGTTATAAAATAACTGCTTCGTTTAAGTTTCTGACGATCATACTGTTCAATGCATTAAAATTTTACTTAAAAGTTTGTCTTCATACAAAATTGTCTAGAAATATGCATTCAAAACCAGAGTTAAAAACATTAAATTCTCACAATTACAACGATTGAATTTTCATAATACAACACCTATCTTTTCTTACTGAAATGTGAATCTCACAGTAAAAACTAAAATGTACCAGAAATGAAGTTAGTGGTCCTATAGGACCACCTAGGTATTCATTTAGTGAGTGAAAAACTTAATGTTGTCGACTAGCAAGAGAAAAAAAATCGAACTTAACAATTACATTAGTCATTTTATGATGCGCATCAAAAATCATTAACTGCCATTTGTTACATTCTAAAAATATTTAGGTCTCTCATCTCATAAGACATTAAAGATTCGTATTTATTAAAATTAAGGGGAAAAAAAGCAAAAATATTAGTCAATAGTTTCAACATACGGGTAATTATGTAAAAAATTATAAATAAAATCAGTTCTAAAAGAGTGAAAACCAAAGCTCACCCCAACATGTAAATTTGAAATATTAACATTTAAATTTTGTTAAAAACTTTTATATCAGACTCTTTCAGTTATTCCTTTCAAAAGGTTTTAAAACTAAAACCTAACCTACGACTCCTACGAGTAGAATAATGAAATTTGTACTTTCAGTTATTCCATTCAAAAGGTTTTAAAACTAAAACCTAACCTACGACTCTTACGAGTAGAATAATGAAATTTGCACTACAAATTTTTTAAAGGCATAGAATACGGCTCCAAAAAAAAAAAGAAAAGCTATTTTTCGTTACTATTTTGTAACTTCCAAACATATTTCAAGGCAGCAATTTTTTAGCGACATCTGTAGAAAATTAGACAACAATTGTCGCTTGACGTGATCCCTAAAAATGTGTCTATTAATTCTATTAATATTAAAAATTACAATAATTATTTAAATTTGAGTAGGAAAAATAAACAAGGAAAAGATAAAAATTAGTAGTTATGCTTTAGGTCATGCACTTATAAAGGAAGTTATACATCTCTTAACTTTAATGTATTATTAAAAAATCTATCTATCTGTGACCTTTCTTCGGAATAATTTCCTTGACTATAAAATGGCTAAATACCACTTCGAAAATAAAAAACCTTTTGACAAACAGTTAAAAAAATGTCTCCACTTCATTATAACCATTGTTTAGTTGAAATTATGAAATACTTTAAAGATAATATCGCAACGATTTGGAAATTTTACAGTGTATGAAAGCTTTGTTTCAGTTCAGAGGGAAAATAAGTTACTGTCTAATTTTAATACAATTCAAAAAAATAGTTCCTTGTTGCAATTTTTATTGTTTTACGCTCTTAATAGAATTTCGAAATTTATTAAAAATCTTTCCCTTCTTGTATTTTGTTAAATCTTGAACTATTTTTCCTCTGTTAAAGTGAGCTTTTAGTTTATTAAAACTGTTTTTTAAACCTCTAATACCCAAACTATTCTAAACTATTATATCATCAAAGTTTTAAATATAAAAATCAAGACTTGTTAGGTATATAAAAGATACATGAAATTAAAGTAACGAATATAGTCAATTTATAGTCCCTTGGTATGCGCAAATCAGTAGCATGTAGGGGAGGAGAAAAAGAGGGCACTAAAACTTTAAAAACTTTTTATTTCAATTACGAAATTATATTTTTTAAAAAGTAAATATTTAGCTCAAGGAAATTTTTTTATGAAGAATAAAAGTATGATTTCTGAGCAAATTTAATAATGGAATTTTTGGTGATTGAAATTAAAATATTCTTTGCATGTGCCAAAAAATTAAGTAAATTTTTTTTATCCAATGAATAAATTCTGCTTACATAAAAAATAGGTTTATAAATACTTATTTCGATTTTGTTTTTCCTCTCTGTAACCTTCAGAGGACGTTATACCGGTGGGAGAAACTTCATGGCAAATTCAGTTATTTTAAAGTTAAGAGAGAAGTGTGTTTAGGTAAGCCAAATGGTGTACTGTGGAACCCTAAGTTTCCGTGTTAGGGTCACAGGTGTTTAGGACATTTTTAATCAGTTACGAATTTCGGAATCTGTCATGAAATTTATATTTAATTGAAATGTTCGGGGAAGAAAAAGTAAAATTTAAAAATATGTATTTTTTAACAGCAATGTATTGAATAAATAATGAAAATGGTATGCATTTATGAAAAATTACATTAGTATTTCGAATCAAATAAAAATAGCAATTAAGAAGTGTGTTTCTCGGTTAACCAATTTCAACGAAAAACCAACTTTAAGCTCATTCATTTTCGGCTTAGGCACATCCTACAATCAAAATAAAAACTAAACTAGTTGCCGCTCGAGATTTGTAAATTCCAACTTTTTGACATAAAACTAAATTCTAAGACTAGTATCGATAAAATATATGATGAAAATATTTTATACTTCATGCATTTATTAAATATTTACAACAAAAAATTAATAGTCCTTCTTAGATTAAAGTATTCACAAAGTCTTGGGGGTTCCGCCAAAAAACACGACCATTTAGTTCCATAGCTGAAAAAGACACGGAACCACAGGCCTAGAGTGCAGTTTTAAATGCTTAAAAAAAGATGTTAAAATATTAATGCAAACAAATTATTACTTGATTATTTCCTTACTGCGTACTGCTATAATTTTTCAAAATATTAATGCAAACAAATTATTACAAGATTATTTCCTTACTACGTATAATTAATTTGCTTTTCGATATTTTGAAAACAAATGTTTTTTTTTTTTTTTTTTTTTTNGAAGCTTTGTGGTTTACCGTAGGTTTAGCTGAACTCCCTTTTTCTATACTTAAATTTTAAATTTCTTATGAATCTTATCGAAGAGTTACACAGAGCATCTCTGATCATATCTTTTAATGATTATGATTAGACCCTTTGTTCGCTACTGCCACAAATCCAATAGGTGTGCAAAGTTCGATGCCAGCGATAAAATATGCACTCCTTACCCTAAATATTGAGTTTTTACTTGAAACAGTAAAATAAATTGAAATAAAAATTAGTTTATGCAATGTATTAATGTTAATAGTATTAAAAAAAATTTACGCAGCTTAACTTTTGAACCCAAAATGGGAACTTTATAATAAAGTTTTAAATAATATCCGCCATAAAAGTACTCTATATTTTAGGTTAGATTATGTTTCATTTCCGTAAAAAATCGTTTTCATAGCGAAAAATTAGAAAATTGAAAACAAAACAAGACCATCTTTTTCTCTGTGTAGAATTAATTACAGTCTAATGATTATAAGTCGTTTATAAATCTGGAATAAATATATTTTTTTTATCAAAATGAATTCTGGTCTGTCAAGTGGATAATTATATAGCCCGTGAATCTTTCTTGTTTTTCAGAAAACAAGGTCATTCTTTTCTATTAAAATTCATAAATACGCAGACGTTTTTGCATTTGTTTAAAAAGAAATTCCACTTGAAAATAGAGGAAAACAATCGTAATCGTTTTCTAAAACCACTGACATATGCAGTTTTTAATATATTTGTTTTCATAGTTAAAGTTATGCATCTGCAATTAGAGTCTAATCTACGTAAAATGTTCTTTTTAAGCTTATAAAAAAAGTCAGATACAGCTAAAAAATTTAAAATCATCTTTTGTTACAATGGAGGAGAAAATTCGTTTATATCTTAAATCTGATTAAACAGAATGAATAGTTCAGATCTTGAAGAATCATTATAATATAAGGTTGAAAAGAATGGTTTCCTGTTGAACATCACTGAATTTCGGAGATTAATGTGTGCTGCATAACTGAAACTCCTGGATGATTTTCTAATTCGAAGCATTTTTAAAATTAAAATAATTTTAAAAATAAAACTAAAAGGGATCAATTTTGATGATTAAAACTGATTCTTATGTTTTAACTGTCAGTATCAAAATTGATTTAAAATTTAGATCTGTGGAGATTTTATGAGTCGTCATTAAACTAAAAAGTAGAGTAACTCGGGTATGGTTGATAGACTTGCTTTATATTTGACAATCAGATAATAGTCTACTAGCTAACTTTTAAAAAGTTGGTTACCGACGGCAGATCATTTTAAAATACCTATTGCAAATCCTCAAAAGTAATCTTTCATTTCAAGATTGTTTTTTAAAATGATTATTCCCATGTACTGAGTCATGATAGCAATATTAAAAAATGGCAGCATTATCTACTGAATAATTTTGAATTAGCATTGATAACAGACCGGACACTTCTGTTGGACAACTCAAAACAACATGTGCCAGGAAATTTAAAAAGAAAAGAAAATATATCTTCTTGATTAATTATGTAATGAATTTTTTTTATAACTGGCATTGAACAGCAGACCTGATTGTTTCAGCTTACAACTACTAATGCTTAACTCCGTAGCCTTATAATTTTTAACCCAATACAGAAGACAAAGGAACTCCTGGATCAAGTATTGGGAGAAATTTGGATGGAATTAACCACATTTGTGTTACATGGAGAGAGAAACCACAAAAACCTCCCATGGTTAGCCTGACGGCAAGGGGACTCTAACCCATGATCCGTCTACCACTGTGGTCGGTGCAAGCTGGATGCGCAATTAGTGTCAGCCAGCCATCGCTGTGATTCGAACCCGGTTCACCTCATTGGAAGGCGAACGCTCTATCCCTTGAGTCATCACGGTTCATAGTAAACTTTAGAAAATAACTAAGTGTTTTGAAATTATTTTATTTATTAGAAATTAGTAAAATATGAAGAAAAAAAAAGAAACTTGACTATCGTTTTAAACAGCTTATTTTCTAGGATTGCGCTTTGTTAAAAATTAGTAGAAAATAAAGCGTTTGACAAATTCGTACAATATTGAACACAATAACTCCGAACTGTATGTATTCGCAAACATCTAAGTTGAACATCAAAAATGCTTTAAACTTGAGTTTCAACCTCCTACACAAGTCCGAATTTACACACAATAAGTCTTCAGAAAATGCAAAAGAAGTCTTTTGTTTTTAAAAAAGTCCAAACTCTAATTAAAAAAGAAAATGATAATCTATCTGTAATAGTTAATGGGTGAATGCAATGGAAAAAGAAATCGAGCATTACACCCAACAGTTGCTGTGAAAAATAGAAATAGCGCATTTCAGAAACCAAATCTACCTTAAAGTTGACTCAAAATAGTTAAAACTCGTAGCCATAGTCATCGCATCGCCACCGCTTCAGACGAATGACGAGGGAAGTTCTTTCCATGGGCAGACTATATTTGTAGTAGAATTTATAGTTTACGGCCACCAGGTATTCTTACGATGTTAATTACGTATCCTTTTTATTCACAATTTCGTATTAGCTGTAAAAATATTAAATTTTAAAATTTCGCGTTTTTTTTTTTTTTTTTTTTTTTTAATTTTNAGAAAATTTTTCGAGGTAAAAGAGATTCTATTTGCATTATAATTATGATTTTTTGTTCTGCCGCATTATTTATGTATGAAGATTAGCAAGAAGATATCTTTTTTGTTTTGAATTGGATTTGAAGTGACTAATTTTTTTTATTAAAGAAACTTTTTTTTTTCAAATATTTTCTTTCAACTTTAACCTCAAAGCAAATAATCATTTGATAGACGATTCGTTTTATCTTGTGAGTTTATAAATAAAAATGTTCCAGCAATTTCAAAAATACGAACGACAGCGTTTGTTTGACGAAAAAGCTTTATTTTATAACAGTTGCTAAGTCTCCAGGCATCAAGCAATTGTTTGCCAGCAAAAGCCTTTGTTTATCATTTCGCTGAACTGATAATTCGATGTCACTAGCGCATGGATGATGTTTTCGGTGTCGAATAGGTACAAGGAGCGAGCTAAGCGATCTGAAAGGAACTGACAGTTCCAGAATTTGCTAACAGTCATGGAGTCCCATAGCAATGGGAAAAGCAAGTTAAAGAAGTGATCGCCCAGTATTACTACTTAAGCTTTTAAATTTCAGCACAAGTTTGGTTATTAACTTCGAACTCAAACAAAATTAATGAGTTATTTGTGACGGCCTTGGATTTATCTTTAATGATGATCCGGAGGCAATACTGGCGTATGCGCACACTACACCACCAATTGTCCAACTGTAATTTTAACCCAAGGATTTAAAAAAAAAAAAGAAAATCAATAATACATGTAATCAATATACATATCATTATACATAATTTCAATATACATCCGTATAATATTCATTAATAAAGTATGTACAATCAAGATCACGAACTGCAAGATACTCAAAAATTTAATTTACTGGTTTACAAGTGCAAAAGCCCGAGATAGCCTGGTCGGTAGGGCGCTGGGCCCATGTCCGAGAGTTCGTGGGTTCAAACCCCGCCGGCCGATTTCTCCCCGTGTAGTAAAGTGACTGATGCACGTTAAATCTGTCGAGTCGCAAAAGTCCTCCATGTTCCCATAACAAATCAATACCTCTGGGGGCACTGGATTGGAGATCGATCGTTCTCTGCTTCAGGTCAAAATTACGATCTGTGGATGTATGAAAGGGTCCGCTTTACAAAACATGTGTGACGTATGATGTGGCGAAGTCGAATTCTTGGCCATAGATGTCGCCACTGAAAAACAAGAATCTCACACTTTGCCTTAAATTTGCTCGGTTTCACCAAGTAGGCTTGCCCGTGTGGCAAGTGGCATTAGAACCAACCAACCAACAAATGCAAAGCATTCTCGCAACAGCCCGTTGTGGGCCAAGGGGTCATGAAAGCTAAGGCTCCACAATTTCGTTAACAATGGCATGATTGTGGCCATATGGTCAGTATTACCCACAGATTGCCTTTACTTCCCAGACAAACTGGTACCCAACGACTTGAAGCTGGGTTGAACCCCTGTTTTTCTCAATGACAGCTTAGAGCCTTATCCACTGAGCCGTTGTTGCTCTTAAAGATAGTGTAAACTAAGAAAAATAAGCAGTTTATAGTATTTTCGCAACATGCATTGAAATGTTAGCATGCTGACCACACTAACAGAAACTAGGAACAAGATAAATATAAAAAAATGTATGGGTTCGCTTAATCTGCCACTCGCCGTTATATAGTCTGAATGAGAATTATTCATTAGGATTACTTTTTAAAAATTTGTTAATTTATAATTAATATGTATTTTGACCTGATAATATGTAAACTTTTGTAGTACTAATATAATACTTTTTATTATTATAATCAACTTAAACATTTTCTACTGCCAAATTCGTTGACTCTGTATAACATGAAAATAGTTTAAAAATTATTTCGTTTCAAATTTAACTACTATAATCGAGAAATATAATTTTCTGTTTTGGGAAGAAGAAAAAAACTAGCACTAAGGAAAATAAAAAATAGATAATCAAACCTGATATCCTTGATAAGGAATTTATGGAATGAATTGATCAATTTTGTTTGAAATTAAAGATAGCCGATAAAAAGGTATTGTTTTCAAATTCCACTTTAATCAAATCCATTGTTAATCTTTATCTGTAAAGTTATCATATATTATCAAGCAGCATAAGCATAATTGTTATTGATGGCATTTGTTTATTTCATAAATTTCAACTGTTAACTTGTGACTTTTTTTTGCTAAACAGATAACTATTTTGCTTTTGCTGTTGCGTATGGTATTATTCAATTAAAATGCATTAATCAACTTTTCTTAAAAGATCAACTCACCAATATCAAGGAGTACCTTAATTTTAATGCAGTTACGCTCTTGCAACTTAAAACAACGTTTAGAAACCAATGGTTTATTGCCTCTATAATAAATCAATATTTATACTTTCTACTGATAAAATAAGTGTGATCGTTAAATTGTAATAAAAACCATAATAAAACTAAATTTTTTCAGGAAAATATTACTTTAATTGACGTAATTGTTTTATTTAAAAACCGTCATTGAACATCTGACCCAATTTTTGAGTTTATGACTACCAATGCTCAACTGCACAGCCTTGTATTTTTGAACCCAATCCAGAAGGCGAGGAAACTCCTGGATCAAATATTGGGCGAAATTTGAAGAGCTTTTTGATGGAAGTAACTCGCATTTGCTTTACATGGAGAGGGAAACCATGAATACCTTCCATAGTTAGCCAGACTGCAAAGGGACTCTAACCCATGAGCCGTCTACTCCTGAGGATATTTTACGTCAGCACTGCGGTTTGTGCGTGCCGGGTGCATAATTCGTTTCGATCAGCCATTGTTGCGATTTGAACCCGGATCACTTCATTGGGGGCGAGCGCTCTATCCACTGAGCCCACAGCGGCTCAACTCCATAGCTTTGTAACTTTGAACCCAACCCAATAGACATGGGAACTCTTTGGTCAAGCATCAGAACAAACTATCCTTTGTGGAGGACTTGTTGATGGCATTAACCCGCATATGCGTTACATGGAGAGAACTTTTCCATGTAAAGCATATACTACTGAAACCTACGACAATTAGTCCATTGGCAAGGGGAATCTAACCCATGACCCGTCTACCACTAAAGGATATTTTACGTCAACAATGTGATCGATGCGAGCAGGAGAAAAATTCGTATCAACCAGCCACTGCTAGGATTCGAACCTGGGGCACCTAAATTCAAGGGCAACGCTATATCCCCTGAACTACCGCGGCTCCAACGTAATTATTGACATCTAACATAATTATTGCCAAAACTGGCTTTTTGTATAACTGCAAAATCAAGTGCAATTGTGTTTGGATGAGAACAAATTCATTAATTTCTCTCATCCAAATAATGTTTCATAATTCTCTCGAGTCTCGACTGATCGTTAAGACACAGTTCCCGGCAGATCACGGAAGTCAAGCATCACTGGCTGCGGTCAGTGTGCGGAGGGACCGAGGGTGTGCGGTATTGCTCCTCGTTAAACTGTTCTACCGTAAAGTGCTCAACTTCGCGTGCAGGTCGTCGGGCTACCGAAGCAGGGGTGCCATCCTCTCTGCAGAGGATCAAGATTGTGATGGCATGTCTTCGGATCATCCGCAGGGATGTTTCCCAGACCGTCGCCAATAGCCCATTGTGTAGCTCTAGTGTGACGTAAATGAACAACAATAATAATTCTCTCGACAAAAATTATTGTACTCGCAGTGCACTAAAAAGTATTTGTAGCATAAGAAGAAATAAGTTTCTCTTATTTCGTGTTAATAATATCTCAATGTAAATAATAATAATTTCTAAAACTCAATAGATGGCGCTCTGACATTGAGATATTATTAACAATGTGTTTGATGAAGGGGTAACTAGGTTTTCTGAAATGAGTTGCTAAAGATTGTTGAAAAATTAAAATACTTAGTTATATTGTCACGGTGGAACCACAAACCACTTTAGTAGCTAATTATAAATAACTTATTATAATTTCCACTTTTTCTTCTACGTGATAATTAAATAGTTTTAAATTTTCTGCGTTTTGGCCTATTGCGGCTGAAACTGACTATCTGCATCGTTCTCCATTTATTCTACAGAACAACGATCTTTCGCCTAAGAGATCATAAAAACCATGATTCCCATTTAAGAAATCATTCGCTTTCATTGAACTTTAATTACAAGGTAGTTCAAGTCATTTGTCTTATTTTTCTTAAGACATACAAATGTAATTAAATTGAAACTAAAATCGCTCTCTTAAAGAATTCCATGCAGAGGAAAGAATGAATTACTTTTGTGATTGAATGCTGTTTAATTTTTCATTCGAAAATCAGATTGAAAAAAGTCAGACGAAAAAAATCCAGTTTGAGAAATGTTGCTTTTTTGAAACGTACATAAATTAATTTTCGATCTTTTGAAAGTCAATGCAAAAATGTCTTGCATTTTATATGAATTTCAAATTATATTTTTAGAAAACTGTTTTCAAATCATGTATATAATCTCGACTATTACTTGGCTACATCAGGATTTTAATATCGCATAAAATCATTCGAAAACATTCATATGTCACATTATTACCACGTTTATATGAACTTGCCTTCGTGTATTTCTGTTCGGGGGGAATTTTGAAATCGATTTTAAACTAACTTCCCGACTAGCTACAGACTTCAAATTTGGCTCATAGTTCAGAATTGGATGCAATGCATGAAAATGAAGAGAAATAAGACATACAAAGTAAAATAAAATTGAAATTAAAGAAAAATTAATATTTTTTGCGATTGTCTTTTGTTGTCGATTCTATAATTTAAAATTAGTGTCACATGTCAGTTGAAAAGTTTTGTGTTCAGTGAGTAAAAAAATTAAGATTTTGGAAGTGAGAACAAAAAAAAAAAAAAATAATAATAATAATATTTTTAAAAACCAAGTTTTTGCAGTGGAGAATAATAATTAAGAAACAAAAGTTTGAAAGCCGAAAAAAGTGGGGAGCATGAAATACGTAACAGTACATATACACATACTACATATACACATTTTCTTACTCATACACATGCACAACTACATCCACATTCAGATACAATTACAGATATACATACACATATTCTCATGAGCACACGTACTGTTACTGTTATGTATTTTATGCTCCCCACTTTTTTCGTTTTTCAAACTTTTGTTTTTTAATTATTATTCTCCACTACAAAAATGTGGTTTTTAAAAATATTGTTTTTATTTTTTTAATCAATTTATTTATACAATTTTTAAACTGATCATTGCTTTTGCTACCCAAATGAAATTTGTCGAAGCTTACTAGAATATAAAATCAGTCGTGGATAGTGCTCGCAGTATCTTTACCGTTGTCGACAATGAGGGCAATATTAGAGGGATTTTGCGAAGCGTTTGTTTTACGTTACCGACAACGTTAACGTCATTTTCTACCCCTAGCTGAACTATGAGTTGGAGGCAAATTTTTAAGCATGCGCTGTAAAGCTAAAATAACGTTAGAGTTATGGGGAAATTGTTAAGCTATGCAAAATCTCTCTATTCATCAATGGTTTTCGTTTTCTTGAACTACTGTTCATTCGATATTTATAGCTGTCTCAAAACGATGTATTCGTGATTTATCAAATTAATACTTAGTCATCAAAGAAATATCCATACTTCACCCTTCTCATCCAGAAAAAAAAATTCTTTGTTTATGAAATAGTTGTAGTTGTGGTTCACTTGCGTCACACTAGAGCTGCACAATGGGCTATTGGCAACGGTCTGGGAAGTATCCCTGAGGATGATCCGAAGACATGCCATCACAATTTTGATCCTCTGCAGAGCGGATGGCACCCCCTGTTCGGTAGCCCGACGACCTGCACTCGAAATCGGGCACTTTACGAGAGAGCAGTTTAGCGAGGACCCATACCGCACACCCAGGTTCCCTACGCAGACTGATCCAATTGGTCACCCACCCGCACACTGACCGCAGCCAGTGATACTTGACTTCGGTGATCTGCTGGGAACCGTGTCTTAACGATCAGTCCACTGCGGGACTTTGTTTATGAAATACTTGTTAAAGGAACACTATACGCTTGAAAAGAGAGAGACCGAGAAAGAGAGACTATTAGATTACTTTAGTATTTACCTTGGGAAAAGCAATATACAGTGAATTCGCGATAACTCGAATTTGATACGACTGACGAAAAACTTCGACATATCGGAAGTTCGACTTACCGTTTGTTTCGGTTTTGGACTTTCAAAATATTGTCGGATTATTTAATTAATGCTTATTAATTACAAATCTTCCAAATGCTTACAATATTTAAGATCATTTTTCTGACAAGCCATTTACGATAAGACTGTTTGAAGCACTTTATGATGCCCTGGTTCATCGGCTGCAACTTTGCTGTTGTGTTTGGCGGGAGAAACTGCAAGTTTACTGCTTTCAAATTAGGTAGATCACTATGCGCTGTGCATTTATCCATAAAGAGTATCACTTTTC
>NC_092211.1:32631267-32691034 GCF_043381705.1 Parasteatoda tepidariorum
AAAAAAATTGAAAATAAAAAATAATATTTTTAAAAACCACGTTTTTGTAGTGTAGAATAATAATTGAAAAACGAGAAACGTGGGGCGCATGAAATACATAACAGTACATATACGCATACATATAAACATTTTCTTACTCATACACATGCACAGCCACATATACATCCACATACATATGCATATACACAAACATATTCCACATCCACATTCAGATAGAATTACAATTACAGATATACATACACATATTCTCAAGAACACACATACACACACTAATATAACATTACTGTTATGTATTTCATGCGCCCCACGTTTCTCGTTTTTCAATTATTATTCTACACTATAAAAACGTGGTTTTTAAAAATATTATTTTTTATTTTAAATTTTTTTAAACTGAAATCATGAGGTTATATTTTTAAGAATAAAGTAAAAGCTAACAACTTGCGTATGTTGATGTTGTTAAAAAAATGTTGACTGCGTCATTTTTGCTATTAAAGCAAACATAGTCATTCATAAGCATATCCTTCATTTAAACAATTTTGAGTCTAAAAGCTAACGCAACTATGCATTAATTTAGAAGTATAAGAACGTAGTAAGATAAGTTGGCCTCAAGAAATTTTGCTCTTGTCCGAAATAAAAACAAAATTTTCGTCGGTTTGACCTAAATTTTATAAATGAATGTATTAATTTAGATAAAATAGTTTTCCGTGCAACTTAAATCAACAGAAAGTCAACATTACTGGTACGTTAAAATTAGTTTCTCTTTTTTAGAAGTAACTTACTTCATTCAAGGTTGTTTTTGATTCAGAATTAGTTTTTTTCTCGACTATTAAATGTATTTTTTTTTATCTTGCCATGAACTCCCCCGTTCCCGCCACCGTTATACAAGGAAACGAGTTAGTCATTTCGTAAAAAGCCGGAAATATTGCGCTTTTGTTTCGTCGTCTGTTATTGAGCAGGTGCATTAATCGGAGAAGCTTATTATTGGATATTAAACATAAAAGGTCATGGATAGTAGCCTTGTTTGACGAATAAAAAGAAAGTGTTTAGAACTTTACAGAAGATTCCAAAATTGAATTTATTACTAGTGATAGCATTATAGTCATATCTGTAAACACTTTTATTTTATTTATTATTTATCTTCTTTCTCTTTTGTAAAGTTCATTGAAAATTTAAATGATTATGAGCAACGTGTCAAGGGATCTTCCAATTTAGAGATTGGATGCGACCTTGCAAAATATAAAATAATTATCTTTTGCAAGTAAGCTTGATGCTTAGCCAGAATATTAATCGTATTTTTTAATCACAAAATAGTTTTGTTTTAAAATAATTGAAATGTGAACATCCTTAATTTTTAAACAATTCGTTTTAAAAGATATTAATATAATACCCCATACTGTTAGGTTAAAAATAAATTTTAAAAAAATTCATATGTTTTTCCATCTAATAATCGGGGTTTCAGACACTAAACTTGGGAATTTAAATAATCTAACTATTTATGGCTACCAATTAATTATGTTAAGAAAAGGCACAAAAACATATTTGAAGAAACATTGATTTTTTTTTTATTTTTTAGTGGACTTAGTTTTCGGAATCTTTAAAATTTCGAAATACAGGAGAAGGCTAGCCATAGTTTAGATACAATTTGAAAAACATCGTTCGAGTAGCATGTAGCTGGAAATAATTGCATCAATTAGAAAATTCTGTTTTTTTTCTCTTTTTTTTTTCTTTTTTTACAAAAAGTAATACGTGTTTATTTTTAGGATATTATTTATTTAATATTATTGATTAGTAATATTTATATATTTTCATGATATTTTGTTTTAATTAATGATGAAAAAAGGTTCGAAATGTAAAGCTTACAAATGTTTACATCTTCTTAAACAAATTTTTAAAAAAAGTATTATTTATGAAATTTTATTTCTCGATAACTATTCAACCGATTTATAACACGTTTTAGGTTTCGTCATAAAAAATTACATTGTTTTATAAAAGGATGATAGATAAATTTTTAAACCTTACAATTTAATTTTTTTATTATTTGTAGGATTACTGTAATTAACAACACTTGGAACTTTTTTTTCTTTTTTGTTTTCTGTTGCTTGAGATTTTTGAGTGGATCTTTGATGTTTTCGCTTCACTGATTTAATATCTGCTTAGTTTATTAGTGAATACTAAGTGTCTTTACTCCTCTACTACTTAGGGAGTGGTAGGAAGAAGGTGATAATACATAATAATAATAATAAAATAATAATAATAAAATAGTAATAATAGTGAAATAATAATAAAATAATAATAATAACAAAGTAGTAATAATTGTGAAATAATAATAAAATAATAATAATAATGAAATAGTAATAATAGTGAAATAATAATAATAATAAAATAATAATAATTAAAATAATTAAATAATAATAATAATTAAAAATTATTGTTTTTATTAAATTGTGTTTGTGAAAATGAGTTTAATTAATAGGTGGAAAAAAACTTTTATTTCATAAAATTGATTCTAGATGTAATCCAAACACTGAAAAGAAATAACTTTATGAGGTCGACCGCTCTGCTACCTAAAAATAAAATTATTATGACCATATTTCCCAGACTGTGTGGCTGCACTTGCTATAGTTTGCTTAAAATTACAAATCTGTCGAAAAAAAGAAAGAAAGAAGAGATAGAAATTTCATTGACTGTATAATTTCCTCGAAATTTTATTGACTGTATAATTTCCGACTCACAGCCATCAAATATTTTTTAACAGTTGAGTTGCATCCAATCTGCTCTCAACCATCACAATAAGGAACAATACTCGTACTTATCATATTCAAGTATGAGTCGATAAGCTTCGGAGATATATAAATTTTGAAATGATATTTTACAAATTGTGTTTGAGTGTTTTCATTGAAAATATATATATATTATCTTACATATTATTTTCGTTTATTGGCAAATCTAGGATAAGGCAAATATGGCGAATGTCATAGGCGCATTGGAAGAAAAAGGCTTAAAATCAATCAATATCAACGCTTTTTTTTCTCTGAAGAATTTTAAAATAATTTGTTTATTTTAAGTTAGGGCAAAATAAAGAAAAAGGCATGCAACATTTAAAAGAATTTGAAGAGAAAAAACTTCAGCCACAAGATAAACAATTAGTACCTCGATCCTCTTCATATGACATTACAAGAATGTAAAGTGGCAATTATACTGGAACAAAATAACTGGAGCAAAATTGTATTTCATATGAACTTTCGAATTATATATACGTAGTTGTAGATAAAAGAAATTTTTATATCAAATTTACATAAACCAAGAATCGAACATTCAAACAGAAATTTTACTCTCCAGAAAAAAAATATCTATTAAGCAGAGCAAATTGGCTTGTCTGTAGGATATAGATCGAGAGGGACATTTGCTCTCCCCCCTTATAAGGTTACAAATTAGAATTTATACATTTTTTTTTATATTACTATTATTACTGCTTTTATTACAAAATATTTAATATGCACATTGATTTTTCAAAAACAAAAAAGGAATATTGTTTAATTAAGAGTTCGTCAATGTATTATTATTAAAATTAATCTGTTTCTTAAAAAAAAGAGCGTTAAAATTTCAAATGTTATTTGGAACATAATTTTTTATATTTCCTGAAAAATAATTCCCATTAATAAATACTTTTGTGTAATTACTTAGCATTGGTTCAGACGAATACTTTTTATCTGAAAATTTATATTTTTAAATATTTTTAATTCGAATATATTTTTCTTTCTATTCATCAAAAGTAGACTTCGAGTTTCACCGCTCATAAAAGTTCGATTTTTTTTTCTTTTCCTTTGATTTGTTAGATTAAGAAACCTGTCGTCAATTGCTGACATTGATTTTCTTATACTAATTCACAGAAATGTTATTCACTCACAATTTTTATTATATTTTAATGCTTTAAGAATAAGTTTCAATAATCTTTCTACTAACAAAATGTAAAAAATTTTTAATTCAGAAAGACATGTTTGCTTGGTATTTTTAAATTTACATTATTTCAATATTTATCAAACTTCATTCGAGTTATGGTGCACCCTTCCATGCCATCATCTCGGGAATAGAATTTTGAAATATTTCCTCTGTATCTTTTCTTTTATTGTCATTTTCTTTTTTACATTTAATTATTTTACTTTTTTAATCAGATTAAATAATATTTTTTTTTAAATTTTATTTTGTGAATATTGTTTTAAAATATATAACTTACATTGCAGTTATATCACTTACATTACAGTTATATCACTTGTATTTATATCCCTGCTATAAACCTATTTATGTAGTTATAAATTATTCATGACAAAAAATACTGTTTTTAAAAAGATCGATAATGTGTCCTTAACCGACTCTTTGATTATAAAAAGCAAATACAATATTCATATTGTATTTGTTTTTAGAATCAAAGTAAAAATGGCAACAAAATAAGATTAAGGCTATAATATGTATTTAATAACCAACAATTAAAACAGTTTAGTTTCTCAATCATTAAAATAACAATAATTTTATTTTTTTATTGAATAATTATCTTCATTTTAAGAATATGAAAAGACCGGGATAGCCTGGTTGGTAGGGCCCATGTCTGAGAGTTCGTGGGTTCGAACCCAGTTGGTCGAAGACTCCCCGTGTAGTAAAGTGACTGATGCACATTAAATCTGCCGAGACGCAAAAGTCCTCCATGTTCCCATAACAAAATCATTACCTCTGGGGGTACTGGATTGGAGATCAATCGTTCTCTGATTCAGGTCAAAATTACGATCTGTGGATGAATGAATGGACGTATGAATAGGTTCACCCTATAAACGGGTGCGACGTATGGTGTGGAAGAAGTTGAATTCTTGGCCATAGATGGCGCCACTGAAAAACAAGAACAATCGCACCCCTTCTGCCTAAACAGGCATACGTCAACAAGAATATGAAAAAAAACCTAAAAGATTCTTAAGTATAAAGAAATTAGAGATTGTTTATTTCTTATACATTCTTATAATGTATTTTCATAAAGATACAAAAAACTCTCTTTTCCCCAAATATTCAAATGATTTGTGTTTCTCTTTTTCCTTAAAAACAACTTTTAAAACAAATAAAATTTAATTAGTTTTAAAAAGTTTTTTTTCTTTAGAAAATTGCTTTGCAGTCTCCCAATTTCTACCGTTCGAAAAAGGTTCGGATTCCTGTGAAATCGAATTTTAAAATTTGATGTCGTATATTTAAAATTTGATTTCTCAGGAACTTTGATCAATTTTACTCAAATTTATTATTTTGCCTTGTTAAATTACCTTCTTTTAAAATGATGTAAAAGATTGTATGCTATTAAATACGGTGATATGATCTCTGATCTCGGGGTTTTCAATCATAACAAACGCCTTTTAACATAAAATATATTTAATAACAAGAAGGATGATGATAATGGTACAGTGTCATGGAGGAAACTGATTAGAAACTAATGATTTTACATTGCTGCGCAGAGCGCCATCTATTGAGTATTAGAAATTATAATAAANATAATATATATTTATTAACCAACCATTAAAACAGTTTAGTTTCTCAATCATTAAAATAACAATGATATTATGTTTTATTGAATAATTATATTCATTTTAAGAATATGAAAAGACCGGGAAAAGATTCCCCGTGTAGTAAAGTGACTGATGGACGTTAAATCTGCCGAAACGCGGAAAGTCCTCCTTGTTCCCATAACAAAATAATAACCTCTGGGGGTACTGGATTGGAGATCAATCGTTCTCTGATTCAGGTCAAAATTACGATCTGTGGATGAATGAATGGACGTATGAATGGGTTCGCCCTATAAACGGCTGCGACGTATGGTGTGGCAGAAGTTGAATTCTTGGCCATAGATGGCGCCACTGAAAAACAAGAACAATCGCACCCCTTCTACCTAAACAGGCATAAGTCAACAAGAATATGAAAAAAACCCAAAAAAATTCTTAAGTGTAAAGAAATTAGAGATTGTTTAGTTCTTATACATTCTTATAATGTATTTTCATAAAGATACAAAAAACTTTCTTTTCCCCAAACGTTCAAATGATTTATGTTTCTCTTTTTCCTTAAAATCAACTTTTAAAACAAATTAAATTTAATTAGTTTTAAAAAGTTTTTTTTCTTTAAAAAATTGCTGTGCAGTCTCCCAATTTATACCGTTCGAAAAAGGTTCGGATTCCTGAGAAATCGAATTTTAAAATTTGATGTCGTACATTTAAAATTTGATTTCTCAGGAACTGTGATCAATTTTACTCAAATTTTGTATTTTGCCTTGTTAAATTACCTTCTTTAAAAATGATGTAAAAGATTATGTGCCTTGCAATTCAAATTTTTTTCCCGACTATTAATAAATATAATAATAACAAATAATAAATATTTAATAAAAATCGATCATTTTTAGTGTGGAATAATTTTCGGGTAAATAACTTTTATGATTGTAAGCAAAAGTTCTTCAATTCGCTTAAAAAGTTCTCGAGATATAAGAAATATGCAAAGAGTAAAATTAGCATTAAGAGGTTCAAACTTTGGACAGTTCTCCTATCAATATTCCCAGATTGCGGAAAATAATGTTAAAAAAAAAATGATGTATAAAATATGTTTGTTATTGCATAATATAATTACGCAACTTAAAAAAATCTTGAGAAACTATCTTCGTCAAAAATAATAATCAAATTAAAAAATATATAGAAAAAAAATGAAAAATATATAAAAAAAAAAAAAAACATAAATAAAATAAAATTTTCGCTTTGCTTTTGTATCATAGTTCACCAGCAAATTGAAAATTTCACACATTCCTCTCAACTTATCTCGGTTTATAAAATTTCATTAATGGGAGAATATGTTTGCAAGTACGTAATATGATTATGCTATATGTGAAGAAATCTTGCGAAATCTTCTTCGAAAAAGTATCTACCGCATCACTTCCTTTGAAAAGGAAATTTGAGAACAGCTTCGGTTTTATAGAAATGCTGGATTTATCCTCGTTTGCAGGCAATTGAACAATTTACACATTCTCACTTTAGTTTTCAGAAAAACTCCCAGACATGCATCATCGCTATTAGCTATAATTATATTAGGTATTCGTTAAACTGTTAGATTCAGAATATTATCCAATGATAATCTGTATTTTTAAACTTACCTTTCAGAAACTCTGAAATTTTTTTAATTAAATGCTTTTCTGTTACTATGAAAACAAATCAATAAATAAATATATTTTATTATTTTTCATTTTTTAAAGTCTACGAAATTTTAAAATTAGATAAATAAAAGATGGTTAATTACAATAACCCCATTACCATAATAGCCCTTTTTTTTTTTTTTTTTAAAAAATCTTTTATCGAAATATTTTTCAAACGAAGTGCTGACGTCCAATTTTTGAAGTTTCGTACTTTTGCTAACATGCTAAACTAACATTAGAAATGAAAATTCCAAGTAAGATGGTACTACTCGAGTTATAACTCGATATGTCGAAAACTTATGTGTTTTTCTAATTAAAAAAAGAGGCATTTCAACCTTTTTTGAAAATTTCTCTATCTTTTTTCTTGTCTTCTATTTTCCTTTTAATACTTTTTTTAAACATATTGGTTTAAAAAACTTAATCAAACTTTCAGCTGTTGGGTGTCTCAGACCCATTTTTATAAGAAACTTCCTGATTGCAATTGGATAGCAAGTCGTTCAGTATGCCCCATAAAAAAATTGCCAAGTCCCAGAGGTCTATTTTATAAGCTCGTAATGAAATAAAGGTGAAAATTTCCTTAGTGAATATGAAATTCATAAAATTCGTAATTTCACTAATTCGGCGAACTGATCGCTAAGACACGGTTCTCAGCAGATCACCGAGGTCAAGCATCACTGGCTGCGGTCAGTGTGCTGGTGGGTGACCCACTTGGATCAGTCTGCGTAGAAACCGAGGGTGTGCGGTATTGGTCCTCGTTAAACTGTTCTACCGTAAAGTGCTTGACTTCCAGTGCAGGTCGTCGGGCTACCGAAGCGGGGGTGCCATCCCCTCTGCAGAGGATCAAAATTGTGATGGCATGTCTTCGGATCATCTTCAGGAATGTTTCCCAGACCGCCGCCAAAAGCCCAATATGCGGCTCTAGTGCAACTTAAATGAACTACTACAACAACAACTACACGTTGGTTTTTTGACGTTTGATTTCTTTGTAAAGACCATTCTCGCTGCATGCTATTCAAGCTCCTTTGATCTTCGTCGACAGAACCGGANTTTCAATCATAACAAACGCCTTTTAACATAAAATATATTTAATAACAAGAAGGATGATGATGATGTTACAGTGTTATGGAGGAAACTGATTAGAAACTAACTTATTTTTACATTGCTGCGCAGAGCGCCATCTATTGAGTTATAGAAATTACAATTAGTATGCAGAAATAATATTAACATATGCCTTGCAATTCAAATTTTTTCCCGACTATTAATAAATATAATAATAAAAAATAATAAATATTTAATAAAAAATATTTTTAGAGTGGAATAATTTTCGGATATATAACTTTTATAATTGTACGCAAAAGTTTTTCAATTCGCTTAAAAAGTTCTAGAGATATAAGAAATATGCAAAGAGTAAAATTAGCATTAAGAGGTTCAAACTTTGGAACTCCTATCAATATTCCCAGATTGCGGAAAAGAAATGTTTAAAAAATAAAAAAATTTTTTGTATAAAATATGTTTGTTGGTGCATAATATAATTACGCAATTTGAAAAATCTTGAGAAACTCTCTTCGCCAAAAATAATAATGATCAAATAAAAAAATATATAAAAAAATAAGAAATATATATAAAAAAAAAATTTTTTTCACATTGCTTCTATATCATAGTTCACCAGCAAATTGAGCATTTCACACATTCCTCTCAACTTATCTCGGTTTATAAAATTTCATTAAATTACTATAAACAAAATTAATGAAGCAAAAGAGAGGGAGAATATGTTTGCAAGTACGTAATATGATTATGCTATATGTGAAGAAATCTTGGGAAATCTTCTCCGAAAAAGTATCTGCCGCATCACTTCCTTTGAAAAGGAAATTTGAAAACAGCTTCGGTTTTATACAAATGCTGGATTTATCCTCGTTTCCAGGCAATTTAACAATTTACACATTCATTGCTTCTCACTTTAGTTCTCAGAAAAACTAATAGACATACATCATTTCTATTAACTATAATTATATTAGGTATTCGTTAAATTGTTAGATGCAGAACATTATCCAATGATAATCTGTATTTTTAAGCTTACCTTTCCGAAACTCTGAAAATTTTTTAATTAAATGTTCTTCTGTTACTATGAAAACAAATCAATAAATAAATATATTTCATTATTTTTCGTTTTTTAAAGTCTACGAAATTTTAGAATTCGATAAATAAAAGATGGTTAATTACAATAACGCCATTACCATAATAGCCTTTTTTAAATTTTTTTTTTAATCTTTCATCGAAATATTTTTCAAACGAAGTGCTGACGTCCAATTTTTGAAGTTTCGTACTTTTGGATATGTCGAAAACTTATATGTTTTTCTAATTAAAAAAAGAGGCATTTGTACCTTTTTCGAAAATTTCTCGAACTTTTTTCTTGTCTTCTATTTTTTTTAAATATTTTATCATATTTCCTTTCACACATATTTTTTTTAAACATATTGGTTTAAAAAACTTAATCAAATTTTCAGCTGTTGGGTGTCTCAGGCCCATATTTATACGAAACTTCCTGATTGCAGTTGGATAGAAAGTCGTTCAGTATTGTCCATAAAAAAAATTGCCAAGTCCCAGAGGTCTATTTTATAAGCTTATAACGAAATAACGGTGAAAATTTCCTTCGAATATGAAGTTCATCATTCGGTGAACTGATCGTTAAGACATGGTTATCAGCAGATCACCGAGGTCAAGCATCACTGACTGCGGTCAGTGTGCGGGTGGATAAGCTCTTGAATTAGTCTGCGTAGGGACCGAGAGTGTGCGGTATTGGTCCTCTAAACTGTTCTACCGTAAAGTGCTTGACTTCCAGTGCAGGTCGTCGGGCTACCGAAGCGGGGGTACCATCCCCTTTGCAGAGGATCAAAATTGTGAGTCATGTCGTCGAATCATCTTCAGGGATGTTTCCCAGACCGTCACCAATAGCCCATTGTGCAGCTCTAGTGCGACTTAAATGAACTACTACAACAACTACACGTTGGTTTTTTGACGTTTGATTTCTTTGCCAAGACCATTCTCGCTGCATGCTATTCAAGCTCCTTTGATCTTCGTCGACAGAACCGGAGAATGAAATTGTTGTCAGAATTGTTTGGAATGAATGAATTGTTGTTGAATGAATTGTTTGGAGGTGCGTTAATCAACTGCAGTGAGAAAAGCTCTCGGAAAAAATAAGGGGACCGCTTTTGGTGAGAATGCTCCTTTAAGAAAGATTGACAGGTTGTGGAAATTATTTAAACAAAATGCTCATAACCGTGATTTCTTTTTTAACCGCGATTTGTTTCTGCTTTTTTAGTGTTGTTAAAAACTTTTTGTTTTCATCTAATTTATTACTAGTCATTAAAAAATAACGATTTTTTTTTTAAAATTTCCCAACTTTCTTCGAACGTTAGTATTTATTGATATTCCATAGTAAGAAAAGTAGCTATTTAAAGTTATCCTTTTAAATTGAGCAATAATCATAGCTTGTTAAACAAATTGTTTTAATATTTTCCTTCATAACTTTTCCAATTTTTCGTTTGTAAAAAATCCTTTGCTTTCTAAAACAAATCTCATCTTCCAGTACTATAAAACGTACTAATTAAGATTTAAGAGAATATGAGGCTATTTATCTGTTTTATATTATGTGCAGCTTCTTTTATCACTTAATTGCTTTTTTTATCTGATAAATGATATCTGATAATTTTACATTTATAATAGATATAAAACTGATAATTAATGAAAATAATGCCATGTCGATGCTTTGTAAAATGCAATTTTTAAAGGTCAGCCGTATTCGTCCAAGTTTTTTTCCTCAGAAAGTTTTTTTATGAAATTCAAATATTTTATCTCTTGATTTATCTTACCTGAAAAATTTAAGTGCTTTCTAAACATTCAGTGGTTTCAATTTAAAAATATAATTTAAATTACAGTGGAATAAAAAATGTCCTTTTGAACCTGTGGAAGATTTATTTGTGCCAAATAAATACCAAAGGTTTGGTGATTTCCAGGTAGTGGCACCTAAGAAATTGAAAAAAAAAAAAACTATCGAAAGTAACCAACTTGAAGAGTATAACTTGTACTCCTCTGGGCGAACTTTTTTATTATTTTTTTATTTTATAAGTTTGAATTTGACTATTCTGGTTAACAAGAACAAGTACCGAAAAGAAAATATTTCATGGACCTGATAGTGTTTAAATAATTATTTTACTCTTATTATAATGCCTCTTTAGTACTTTATTATTAAAGTGTTACTAAATGTTGTAGGTTGCCAAAAAATTTAGTGGGTAGATTTTTATCTTGATACTTGTTTCAAGAAAGACATCTTTACATTTTGACAGCAACCAGGCATTGGCTTGCAAGAAAGTTAAAAAAAAATCACTAATGGGGGCCAAATGAAGGTCTATATCTTGTCCTCAACTCTGGGAAAACTAATAAAAATTTTGTGAGTACATAAACCCATTAGCACGGCAAAGGTTATTTGCATTTTAACAGGTACCACAATGGAAATAACTCCGATTGTACTTAAAATTGTAAATTTTAATTTGATTGAGTTTTATAAAAGGTGAATGTATAATATATGGGCATTATTTGTGGGTAGTGGGTGAGTATATGTCACCCTGAATAATTAGAAATCTTTAAAAGTGTTTTCGACAAAGAAATTTTTCTTAAATTTTTAGAGTTAGTAAGCAAGAAAGCTATAAAATAAAACTGGGTAACTTATTATTTGTTACATTTATACTAATGCTGAATTCATGTGTGGAGATTTCAGTCCTGTAATTAGTTTTGCTCTTAAAGCTACAGATTTTTTTTAAAATGACATTTTTAGTTTATTTTTTGCAAGTTAAACACAGGATATCCTGAAAATGCCGTGCAATCTTCTAAGAGATTTTGGGTACATCATGAGGATTAAAATATCGTAATAAACTGATGTCCAAAAATTTCATACATGGCTAAGGGCGTTTACCTACTCTGGCCCGTTCAGTACCTCATGAAGAAACAGTTCATAGTAGGGAAGTGTCCCTATGACATGTCAGGATATATTGTCAGTGGCGCATGACAACATATCAGGGTATGGGTTCCTATACAATTATAGTCCTGATGATATGCCATAACTGTCCTAGAAGTTTGTCATAATATTTTATGTGACCCGTTTTTATATATGACACTTTTAAACTGGAACATTTTGATAAATGTCAGTTTTAAAAAAAAAGCTTCAAGAGAGAAGCTCTCTTTATCTTTATGCTGGTATTTAGCACATTTTAGAATTTTTTTTAAAATTCTTATGTGAGATATTTAGTGTATTATGACTACGTAATTTTATTTTGACCTTCTCAAAAATTATATCTCTGTGATGCCCATGGTACATTATAAATTAAACTTGATCTGTTCTGTAGGTATAATAATTTGTTATTCGTATAATCGTCAATATTTTTTTTTCCATCCTTCTACTATACTTTGTCCATTTAAATATTGTGTTTAATTTTTCTAACCAGTACTTTACTTAAAACTGTATAATATTTAATGATTAAATCAGTAGTATAATAATAATATAATCAATATGTTGCTGATTGAATAAGTAATATTTATTGCTCGGATGGTAGTCATTAAAGTTGTCTAAACCCTCTTAATTTTTTGATAAATGAACAGGAATTCTAATAGTTTTATTGTCTATTTGTTAAAAATGTAAGTTATACCTTTGTAGTTTATTCAGTTTAAATTAGGTGTATCATTTCATAGGTTAGCTACTCAGAAATCCTAGTTTAGTTACTCTTGACATTTAAACTAGGTGATTGTCATACTTTGTGTAAACCTTTGTGCTTCCTGTTATTGTTAAATTGCCATATCTAATGTTAATGTTAATTTTCCATCGCAATTTTGTTACAAAAATAAAATGCATTATTTTATTTTTTTCTTTCAGAAACGTGTTAAGAATTATTCTGTTTGCTGAGAGTGGTATAGCTGAACTTATTTTAATATTGTGTGGTTAGTTTATTTTTATCTTTCTGATTATTTTGATAACCATGTATCTTATTCTTTATTTCTTGCAGTTTTTTGTTAATGTATCAAATTTATATAGTTAAGAGGATATTTATCCAAGATTAAATAAAATTTTAATTTATTTAGCCCCTAATGGCATTAAGGGCTGAAGAATGAAAACTTTTGTTTATTTTTGTAGGAAAAAAGCAACTTTTTTCAATAGCGCCGCAGCACTTTCGCCGAAAAATATGGTATTTTGTTTGAAATATTGATTCTTCGTTAGTAATGTAAAAAAATGTCATGGATTAGTCATGTTGCGTATATTCCAGAGTTCTCCCTAGGAATAAAAAATGGCACAGTGCTTCCTCACAGAATAGGACACTTTAACTTTTTAAAAAGCACTCAATTAACACCATTAAAATTTATCAAAATGTGTTATATTATGTGATAACTGAATTTGGTCCACAATTTTTAAATTACCCTCTTATACTATTTTATGTGTATATTTCACAAAGCAATTGTCACTCATTTTCAAAATGACAGAAAAATTTTAATCTTTTGAAAAATTATGGCAAGCTAAAAGACAATCTCTGTGTATGAATATTCTTGAAGAAAAAAAAAAGCAAATTAAAAAAAAAAGCTTAATTGATAAACATTGTGAAAGCTTTTTTTTTCAATATTTTAACCTGAAAATTATGATAAAACAAGCAGTTAAAGGTGAATTTTTAAATGAAAGGTATTTTTAAAATGTAAAATTTAGAATCACTAAAATACCAAGTAATATACTTCCTTTCAGCCAAATAAAAGATGTGAATATCTCTAGGGCTGAATATCATGCAAATTTTAACTGTGTAACTAAACATAAAAAATTTTGCAAGAATGAAATTAAAGTTAAGTAATTATTGATAACTAAATAAATCAAAAGTGAGCTTTTCATTTAAACTGGTTAAAAAAACATCTTCCTATCAAAAAATAAATAAGAAGACAGTGTTTTTAAAAAATAATGGCTTATCTATACAAAAAGTGTGTTTTGATGGGGATCAAAGGCCAGCAGAATAGGTCGACCTTCTTAAAATGGTTAGGGAGAACACTACGTAAGATATAAAGATATAAAATAATCTCGTTCGTTAAATGCTTTTTGTCAATTAGCAAATTTTATTGATTTTTTTATTAAAATTTAAATATTACTTTTGTATTAGATGTTTCACTAAAGTGGTACATTTGATGACGCTGAGTGGTAGCGCTTCACGCTCTCGAGCCACAGGTCCTGGGTTCGATCCTTGGTTTGGACAAGGTTAACTCGGCCTTTCATCCCTTCAGTGGATAGATAAAATGAGTAACGAGTATGCTTGGGGACTTAACACTGGGGGTTCCGCTTTCAGCTGACCACCCAATTGGAACATCTGCTCCTGCACCCCAGAGCCCATGGTCAAGAAAACTGAGATGGGCACAGTTGACCATGGCCCTTTATGGGCTGTCGCACCACTGAGTTTAGTTTAGGTACATTTGATTGTTTTGCTTTAAATTAATAGTATAAATCTGCGAAGGAATAGAAAAAAATTTGTCACTGGTTGCAAGGGCGACTGACTAAATTTTTTTAAAAACTTCAATGCCTTATTTAAAGCATTATAATTTAGAAGTAATTTTGTATTGCTGAGATTTTTAATTTTCATCAGTTAGTTTATTTAATATTTCCTGAGACCAATAAGTTGAGTTATTTTTATTTATGTTATGTTATATATGTTACTCAATAAAGTTAATTTTACGAACTTGTTTCTCATTTACTTTTCTTTGAAATATGTTTAAGATTATAAATGACAGTTATGATTCATTGTCATACATACTACAATATATTTCCTTTTCTTTGCTGAAATTTTTGTGCAAAATATATTTCCTCTGTATGAAAAATAAGTTGACAAAAGCAAAACTTAATTTTAGTGCATTTCACACTTATGTGAGTTTAGCTATTTCAAATTTATTACTGATTCTTCAGTTAGAAGTTTAATTACATGCAAATAAAACCTATCTTATAGAATAATCAATACAATGGAAACCTATCCTGCTACCTGCTATATTTTCTTATTTTATGATTAAGAATATTTATTTTTCTATATATTAAGGTTTGCTATTAAAGCATTTAGTAATAAGTACTAGGTAACATTTTTGTAAATTTGGTGTGATCAGCTTCACTGTGTATAAACTTCAGAAAACTGTTTGCAGAACATGTTTTCCTGCTCAAAACTCTCAGATTAGTAATTTATTATCTGGTTACTATAATATATTCTTATTCTAAAATTTGAAGGGAAAAAATGTCAATACTTGTTCTTCCAATGAGCTTTAATATAATAAAATGTTGCCTTAGAAATAATTGATAAGAAATTTTTTTAGTTTGCTTTTTTTCATATATAACAATTTATATGGTCTTAGTAATTTAATTCAGTATTATTTTTACAGAACTCTGATTGAATAGAATCATCTGATTAATTTTCCATGTCTAATCCAGGTAATAATTTAATTTTCTTAAATTCTTGATTCTAATTCAGTATTTTAATTGAGAATCAAATATTTATATTTCATCTGTGATTCCAATGTATGTATTTGATAAGTTCTCTCTCTCTTTTTGTTTTTCTTTGTTTCATCTTTTATTTAAAAAATTATTATTGACTGTCATTAGTTAATGTTGTAATTTTCAGATTCTGAAAATACATTAAACTAGTTTTCACTTTAGAAACGGAAAGACCACCTCTATTCATGACCACTTTTGTGAGTCGCGGTATTTTTTCCATAAACTTTGAGTTGAAGAAAACCTTTTGGAGAGACCATTAAAACCTACTCATAGCGACTGGGCAAACATCTGTAGCAAATGCAGGATGGGTCAAACAAGGAAACATGAGAAAATATCAAAACAAAACATTTAACAAAGCAAATAAGTAGCTTAAAATGTATTCATTCAAAGTATTTGTGTGAGGCTCTTATTTCGAGAACTCTTTTTGATGATACAACCTCATGTACAGTCAGAATGCATTAATGAGAATGCTTTTAATGATTTACTTTTAAAGTTGAAAGTTAAATTAGAAAAAAAAAAAGTTATTTTAGAAAAAACGAGCAACTCAGAAATCAAACCTGTTTTCCTCTTTTAAAGCTAACAAATTTTTATGATACAAAATTAAATGCAAACTTAAACAAAAAACATTATTTATTTATTTAAAATAGCTTTATTATTCGTAATTGGTAAATTTGTTTTTGCATATAATTATAGTTGGGATAATTTTTATAGACATAAAATTTTATTCTTTGATCTGACTTTTCATGACACTGACAGAAGTAACGTTTCCGCACCAAGTAAATGACACTGACTAAAGTTAATACTGAAAGAAAACACAAATAATTAAGATCAAAAAGATAAAACTTCTTTGAAAAAAACGTGCTAAGAAGCAGCAGAAATTTCAGAAAAAAGTATCAATACAAAACAAATGAAATAAAATAAAAAAAATAAAAATATGACCACCGAAGCCGACGTCTTCAGGGGGTACCGGCCCCGGTAGCCATTAAAAACAAAACCATTTCTATTTGAGGGAGAAGCAAAAGCTTAACCAATTTCTATCAACGACCATTTTACTGCAGAACGGAGAGTGGCCGCTCTCGATAGATTTCTCTGCATATATATTGAAATCTTCTTCTAACAGAAAATAAACCATATGATTCTGAGCCATAATGTATTTTTCTCCATATCCAATGTAGCGTTAAGTAATAAACAGTAACAAAAGCGTCAGGTTCTTTGATTGAAATTAGCAGAGCATATCTTATTTTGTTCTATGATGCTTTTAAATAGAGTTCAATGTAGTTTTTAAACTTAACTATAATTTATATGTAACAATCAATAACATAAACTCAACTAGTGTAATAATATAATATTTTTTAATTGTGTACTCCTAATGTTTATATCATTTTTGTAAATTTATCCCACTTATTTTTTAATGAAAATTCAAGAATACTTACAAAGACTTCGTATATTGGACTCATTTTCATTTTAGAAACAGATTTAGCAGAAACTAATTGTGCTTCTGTTACGAGTGCTTTCATTCATAATATTTTTATTTCAGATTAAATGAGTGTTCTATTAACATCTCAACAACGTGTGCGATTTAAAAGCATATGCTTCTCTGATCAGCCACTGATTCTGCCTGACTCCATATCTATTTTAGTTTAGACTGTTACACAGAGTTTTTTTTTTTTTTCCTGGTTGAATAATTACCACCTGATGGATTTCATCAGATAATTAGATTTAATAAATTCGTTTATTTACATAATATTAATTCTAAATTATATTTATTTAATAATGACTAATAGCCTGTTGATAAAGCTGATTAATAGGCTATTAGTCCGGCAAGTGTTAACTATGTGAGATGATATTTGAGAGTAGTTTGACTTTTATGCGCTCATCATACTCATATAAAATTGTATTCAATCCAGTTATAAATATAATTTTAAAACTTCCATCATAATTTTTTAACTTATAAGTTTTGTATCATTATTTTATATTCCATATATCATATTCCATATATATCCCATTATCATATTCCAAAAGATTTCATTTTTATACTTTTTCTGTAAAATTTTCTGTTATTCATCTTGTTTTTTTTTTAACATATAGATGTAATAAACATCTTTTTGTAAATTTGTCTCTTTTAACTTAAAGATGATGAGGAAATTCAGAAAATGTTGCAATTCGTGCCACAAGTTGGGGCAATGTTTGAAGTACAAGAAAAAGTTGGAGAAGGTAAATATTTAAACACATATTCAATTATATTTTATTTTGTATGCAGGGATGTGAACTGGTAACTATTTTTTGTCATAGTCAATAGTTTTCTGTGGAAATAAGAAACTCTATAATGATATTAAACAGAATTTAACATTCAATAGATGTAATATCATTCAATAATAAAAAGACAAACATCAGCATATCGAATTGTATTATAACAACAATCTCAATGCAGAAAATGAGCCTCTATCTCTGGATGTCATATAGGGAAAATAGATTTATTAAAAAAAAAGGACCATAATATAGGAACTAAAATTCATAGTATATAGTTTATAATGTATAATTAGTTTGAACCCCATATTATTTTAGATGTATATTTTCAATTAGTATATTTGTTTTTCTTTTATTTATATTTAATGAAGTGAAAACTAATAACTTTTTGCAATTAAAACTTGAAAAGCAATTTATTGTTTTTGTTTTGATGTTCTATTTTTTCAACTTAGATATTGTAGAAGTGAAAATAATTGTTTAGTTAATTTTGCATTTATTATATACTGTATTATTTTTTATTCAAAATGATTTGCACAGTGTAATATGCTTTCAGAAACATTAATTAAATAATAAAAATAAATGATAATTTAAAAATTAATTTTTTGGACTGAAATTGTGTCTGAATGAGTAAATCTTTAAATGGTACGAAATATTTTTTCCTTTATGCAATTAGTTCTAAGTATAAATAAGAATTTTTTCCCGATATTACGTACTTAGCATTTTGGCTAGTTTTAAACCATTAAACTCTTAACAAATTTTTTGTTAAAATAATTAAAAAAAAGAAAATCTTATTTTATTTGCCAATTTTTGTGTCTTACCAGTGTTCTCAGTGACTTTTGCCTTAGCAATTGGCTAGGGAGGGGGAGGGGAATGTTAACAGATAAAATTTTGTTCTCCCCCCCTTTTAAACTCGATCAGTATTCAATTCTGATCTGTATTCAACTGTCATCTATAGAAACTATCAAGTTAAGAAATACTTTAGCAATTTCAAAATGTCCAGGAAAAAAAATTCAACTTTTATGAAATACAAATGTCTGAGAAAATTGACTCTACTTTATGCTATACATTAGTGGTGGTTAGTTAAACAGAGTTTATCCTTCATTAATGTGATCAGTTTACATAATTTTATCAATTGACGGAATAACTCTTTAAACATTTGATGGACTTATTACTAAACAAATGTTTGTATTCTTATTCAGTTTTTTTTTAGCTCTGAGATTTTTGGTGCGTTTTTGCCGTTAAAATATTTTTTTATGTATATCTTTACTTAGGTACTTTTAGCAAAGTATATAGAGCATTTGTCAAGAATACAGGTGATCAAAAGTTCGAGTATGCCTTAAAGTACTTGGTGCCAACAAGTAAACCTTCTCGTATTGCAACAGAATTGCAGTGTTTAAAGGATGTTGGGTAAAAATTTAGAATTAATGTTAACTTTATGCCTTATTTAAGTGTATAATTTTTAATTGAAATTATTTATTCATGATTTTTGAGCTTGGTGTAACTTATTATTTTAAGTATACTATTTAAGTGTTCTAATAATTTGTTCTATAAGACTATCAACCACTCTCTTGTCAATAAAACCTTCATGCATTTAAAAAAACATTTTACTTTTGATCGACTTATTTTTCACAGGATAACTAAGTTGCTAAGTCATTATTAGTTTCAATTAGACTTAATCAATTGATCTTATCAATTAGATTAGACAAACAATTGTTTTTCATTTTTAGGATCATTAATTCTTTTGATGTGAAATTAAAGATTTTCATTTACAAGATTTGGTATTTTTTAAAATGAAATTTCCCTGTTAAAAACGTATTGTTAAATTTCTAACTTATTAGTAAGATCCTACATCTTAACAAATTTTGTTTTATTGATTTTTTTTGTAATTTCCTTAACAAAATCTAACTTAATCATTTATTGTGATACAGGAAATGAAATGGTTTTAGTTATAATTGATCCTCATAATTCTTTTTTTTAAAACCTATATGTACTCTTAACTGCAAATTTTCTTATTTTCTCCTTTTCTTTCGCTAAAATACTTTGAGATCCATGTTATCATGCTAATTGTTGTGATAATTGTTATGATTATGGTAAAATATTATTTTGCCTCATTGAATTTTTAAAATATTTTTGTGGTTTTTTTAACTATTAATATCCATTTTTAAGGAAATTTTGAATTTTTATGTGATTTAAAAATTGGTTGTCATTTATCATTAGCTGTAATAAAATTTTTATTTGTTTAATAAATGCATGTTAACTGGTAAGAAATTTATGCAAATATTAAATATACAAAGCTAACCATTGGTACATACTTTTTATCTTTTTTATAGGGGTACCAACAATGTTGTTGGTATAGTATCATGCTTTATGAATAATGGACATGTGGTGATTGTTATGCCATATTATCCTCATCAAAGATTTTCGGTGAGTACTTTTTCTGAAAATTTAAAGCTCTTGTTATGGGGATTTCACCCCTGAGAAAATATCAGCAAAGCGTAATAATTGTGCCATATTGTGCTAGAACAGGATATTTACTTCAATTTGTACTGATCTCAGATATAAAAATACATATTAAAAGGTATATAAATCTTTATGGCAGCAACAGTGGGATAACCAAGTGAATAATAAATTGCACGCTACTAAATCAAATTTGGAACCCTTTCCTGCTCTACGACTACGTAATGCAGATGTTAAACTTACCCGGCTGCGAATCGGACATACCAGACTGACCCATCTACATCTGTTGTTTGGTGAACAACCTCCTCAATGCATCACTTGTGATGTTTTACTTTCGATTCACCATATTTTAATCATTTGCCCGTGTTTTAACTGACATCGTCTTACTTTTTTTGGTAGTTCTATTTTATCTATGGGAGATTTGTTGGGTGACTCTCATCATCGTAACATTTTTGCATTTTTACGTGCTATTGGCATTTTAAATTGTATATAAGTTTTATTTTATTCATGATTTATTCACTTTTTACCATTTTACTTGTCTCACAAAATTTTACTGTGTTTTAACTTGGACATGATTTCAGCATTTTTACGTGTCGTTGGTAATTTTAACTGCATATAAAAATTTTAACACGTCTACTGTTTTATACACTTTTGTAAATATCTTATCACCTTCGTCCACTTTACTTACTACGTATTATACTGAACTCATACTTTATATCTGATTTTATTAATACTTTTTATCTGATTTTATTCATACTTTTTATCTGATTTTATTTAAATCGTTAATCTTGTCTTATTCACCTGCTAGTACTGTTTTATCAATTATAAATGTATTACAATTAAATTTGAATGCACTTAGAGTTATAAACTATTTTACCGTACTGTTTGGCGCAGCATGTCCTCATTTGAACCTTGTGCCACTAAACCCTACATTCAATCAATTTGTACTGAATTAAAGCAATAGCGTACTTTTGTTAGAGAAAATTATTGTGACAAACAATCTTAAAACAAGTGAAAGCAGATGTATATTCCTTTCCCATGCTCCTCATCAAGAATAAATAAAGCTCAAAGATTTAATGTAATAAGTCATGCAAATCGCCACATACAAATAAAGAATTCAGTTTGTTCTTATCCACAAAGCTGATCTATCTTTTTCTGCTTTTTTTTTAATCTTCTTTAAAATTTACTAATGAAATGAAGAATTTTGTTTACTGAAATGAAGTCAAAGTTTTGGGAATTTCTAATTCTCACCTTCCGCTCTTTCTATATATTAGTAATTTTAATGTAATTTTTAATATTATCAAATATAAAAAAGTAAAGAAATCTTGATCTGTAGCCAAAAAGGATTTTTGTGAATCTTCTGGTCAGTAAAGCAAAAGGGACTATGAAGGAGAAAGGAGGAAGCAAAATGTTCTCCTGTTTTCTCTAGATTTTCTTTCCTCACGATGTCTTTGATAACACTCTGTCTCGTATAATTTATGGAATTTCTCATACTTTTAATTCATATTTGTGTCTAGGTTTTGTTTTCGATTGCTTGAAGTTTGAATTGGTTCCGTGCGTGAATTTATTTATTTCTGCCTGTTGATTTAACTATGCTTAGTATTTATAGGGCGCATGGCTTTTTTAAAAAGTACTTATAATTGCTTATTTTTAATTTTCAATTCTTGAAAGCTTTTAAAGGTACTTTATAAATAATGTATATATATAATATGAGCTTTTAACAGTTGGAATTTTTTTTTTATTGGTGTGCACATATTGCGGCACAAAATTTTTGGTGTGCAAAATTTATTGGTGTGCATATATTGCGGCTCATTTAATCGTCACTTTTTGACTTCTATCAGTTATTGCTGGGTATCTCAATGCTTTTCTTTTTGAAATTCTGATATTTTCAAGCATTATTATTAAGAAACAAGAAATTTGAATCACACATTTGAGTAAAAAATTTTTCTCATACTCATTTGGCGGTTGATTTTCATATGATTTATTTTTAAAAATTCTGATATTATTATATGGGAAATTCAAATCGCATACCTTAGTATTCACTCACTATTTGATGAGATAACTCTTATTGTTTTTACAATCAATAATTCAGCAGATATCACTTCTAATTTTAGCATATTTTATAAAATATCAATTTTTATTTAACATGATATTTATTACAATACGTGAATCTCAAAATGTAAATCTAATTAACCCTTTTCCTTTTTTTAAAAATATTATTAGTGTGGATTCGACGGTGTTAAATTTTTAAAAATTATTTTTTAATGCTCCGATTATTCGCTAAGAATGGAAAAGGAAGAACGCGTAATTTTTTCTAATATATTTTTTTAATTCTTTACTGAGTTGACGAGAGAAAAAATTATTAAATAAAAATAATTTTTTTTCTTCTCTAATGTACAAAAAAAAAGTACTAAAAAAAAACTACCAATTGTGGTAATAAAATTTCAGATAATTTCTTCCAGCAATCACATGTCTGTCACACAGATAATTATCATAAAAATAATTATAAATTTTAATTATAAACTTTAAAAATTTTCCTAAATATCTCAATGCACAACATCAACATAAAATTTTTCTGTATTATGTCGATAGTTATATAGGTATTTTAGTTGTGCTATGTGTTAGTATTATGTAGGTCTGTATAGTATTCAACATATATTGATTCACAATTTTTGTTAGTTTGGTTAAAATTGTAAAACATCAAAATAATATATAAGCTTGAATTAAGTGAATTAAATTTAGTAAGGTAAAATTGAAATTAAGTAAGGAAATATAGTTGATTTTTTTTTTTTTTTTACTGGAATAACATTTTCATAAACGATTTTGGTAATGGAAGTAGTTCTATTTCTTTAAATCCTTTTTTGAAAAGAAATCAATTTTTTTGAAAATAATAAATAAGGGAAATTGTCCCTTGTATTCCATTTTTTTTATTTATTTATTTTTCTTCTTATATATACATAATTGCTAAACTAAATTGGCAATTTAATGTTGATATTATATATAATAAATAAGTGCATTACTTTTAATGATTATGTTCAATTGATGATTCTTGATGATATAAAAAGTTATATAAAAAATCTTTTAATTGCTTTGGAACAAATACATTCCCATGTTATTGTATATAATAAATAAGTGCATTGCTTTTAGGATTATGTTCGATTGATGATTCTTGATGATATAAAAAGTTATATGAAAAATCTTTTAATTGCTTTGGAACAAATACATTCCCATGGAATTATTCACCGAGACATCAAACCAAATAATTTTTTGTACAATCAATCTCAACAGAGGTAAAATTATTTTTTTCCATCTTGTTACTGACCATAATAACAGTTTTAATTAGTATCTGTTTTATATGTTAAATTATTATTCTAATTATTTTGAATTATTCTAATTTTGATTATATTGCCTTTTCATTTAAGGATGGCTAATACACTGGTGTTCAAAATTAAGAGAATTTGCATATTTTGTTGAATTTTCTTAAAACAACTAAGTAAAAAGTAAAACTATTGCTTCAAAACAAAATCTTGTCTGTCAAATTCATGAGCATATGTTTGTGGGGGCAAAGCTACTTGAGGAATATACTTTATAAACTAGCATAGTAAAATCTGTATTTCGTTCCCTCATACATCCTGCTGAATTTCTTGGTATTTTTTTGCAGTAATCTTAACAGATTCTTTTGATTTTATTTCAAACACTAAAACTGAGTAATCAACATTTAAGTGATAGATTGAGGTGGCAAATTGTGGGGAGACTTGAAGCAAGCTAGTCTTATACAGATTTGTTAAGAATTCGATTTAACGCCTAGAGTCTTGTCCAATTTATGGAATCGATCTCAGTAATTCAGATCTGTCGAGATGAGGCCTTGCCTAGGTCGGCTAAGAACCAGAACAGCCAATGAAGATCAGTATTTGTCGATTATTGCAAGGCGTAACAGATATGCTTCAGTATTAGAATTTTTATATCAAAATTTAGCAAAATTGTTTTTGGTTTCTTTCTTTTTATTTCTACTAGCCATAAAAATATATTAAACATGCAGAAATTGCCTAATTGAAAGCAAGTACTTAATTTGCTATTTTATGTATGATTATTTGTTAATTTAGTCTTAATTTTTTTTCTTTTAATTAGTTAGTAAGTTTATTTATCTTTTAATAGAAGAAAGTTTCTTTAAAAATGATTGTCTTGGCTGTTTAAGAAAAGAACAGAGGCTATACAAGCATTAAAATATTCCATCAGCCAGCTATTTTTTTTCTCTCCCAAAATGAATATTTGGTTTCAATAGCCTGACAAAATATAATCTGATTATATTATATTTTGTTTTACTGCAATTATCTGATTAAGGATAATTGCAATTGAAAAGCTTTTGTAAATAGTATGTAGCAAGAGATTTCTATATTATAAAAAAGAAAATAAAAATTTCTTATCATAATTACAGAGCTTTGAAGTAGTTACCTATCTACCATTGCTGAATTTTTATTTTTAATAGACCATCTAATCAAGGTACATACTGTTTAAGCNCTTTCAACAGTTTTTGCTTAAGAATTATTTTCGAAGTTTTATTGCTTTCAAAATCTAAGTTCTAATTTTTATTTACTAAATTGATATTTGAGGTAACCTCTCAATTTTTTCCAAAGGTCTAAACCAAAGATAAAATACCTAATTTTACATATTTAGTGAACCATTTATTTTGTTGAAATCTACCCCTCCTGGGGGGCAGTTTTCAACGGGTGGTGGGGCACATTTCAACAATTGAAGAGAACATAATAAGATCATGCATTTTGGAAAATTAACTTTATTCATAAAATAATAATAATGAATGAACATATTGGATTGATTTAGGTTTTTTCTACATTATTTTGTCTTTAATAAAATCAAAGTTTACGGAGAATGTCATGAAAAGTACAGCTCGAGCTGTTACGCAGCTTAAACTTGGTTGAGGCAGTTTCATTTTAATGTCATTTCTTTCCATACTACTAATATCCTCTTTTTCTGAAAAATAAAGCATTGATTATCATGATTCCTCGCTCTCCAGAAACTACCTGCCCACCAGACGAGCTCCTAGCTTGGCAGCAACATTTGGAGCTGGAACAACTGTTAAAACTCCAGTTTCATCCAAGTTATATTTTGATCCACTGTAAAATGACAAGAATTAAGAGCTCTCTCATAATTGTTGAAAAATTCCTGAACATTTTCTTTATTAAAAGCTATAGCTCTTGCAAAGCTGGTGTTTTCCAGTTTACTTAAAGTAAGCTGTGGGTGACGCTTCGTAAAACCTTTAACCTAGTCAAATCCAGACGTTTTATTTTTGTCCCAGCTACTTGGAATTTTGGAGTTCAAACACTTTGCGTTATCATAGGAAAGTTTTCTAACTTGTCTGTAAGTTAGACTATAATTGAGAACTGAACATGTAATTATGTATTCACAAAGCAGGGTTTTTTGCTGGACATCAAAAACTTGTTGGCTTAAGTATTTAGAACTGTAGCATTTTGTGTTATTTGTACATTGTTTGGTTTCACCAACCAAACAATTATTTGACTTTCTTTTTTTTAATTTATAAAATAAAGCTAAAAAGTCTATTCCAAATAAGTCTGCTGCTGCTTTTAAACATGCACCATTTCTGACAGCTTCCATTGCTTTTTCAATGTTTTCTTCACTAACTTCCGGCTTAGTGTGCTTTTTTTTTATATGTTCGCAACATTTTTATAAATTGTAAGAAGGTAAGGATTGAGAATTTTAATGTTACACCGTAAACTTTTCAATTTTCTTAAAATTAAATTCTTTTTATTCTAAATTAAATTTTCGTGAATATTTTTATAAAATTTTAAAATAATTATTTTATTGACACTTTTAATGAATTCTTTGTAAATAAATTCGATTTTCAACAACATAGCAACAAACTGAATCTTGGTTTTAAGCTTTTAAAAAAATTTCATATAATTGAAATTGAGCAAACCTGCTTCCTTGAACACATTCACATGTTTTTCAAAAAATTTAGAATAATGCCTTGCAGAAAAAGTTAAGTATTTTAAATGTAACAACCGTAATTAATGGGCTTTTTGCAGACTAATGACTTCTGCAAGATTACTTAACAAAAAAGTAATAAGCCTGTGGCACCTTTCAACACTGTTGAAATGTGCCCCTTAAGCTCTGTTGAAATCTGCCCCTGGTACAGACATTTTGGTTAAAGTATTATCAACCACTTTAGAAAAAGACTTTTTACTAATAAATAATACAGTTAGAAACTGAATTAAATAAACTAGCAGATGAATAAATATCACTTACCTTATTAAAAGATTACTAGTAGATAAACAGTTTTAAAATCAAAACTGCCTTTTTACTTTTGGAATGTTAAAACATGTTCCACAGAGTAACACAACAGTCGTAAAAAGAAAGTGCTTAAAACTAAATGTCAACAGTTATATATAGTTAAAGCTTATTGTCTGGCATATTGGTGAATCATTAAGCAATGTTAGAAGGCAGAAATTCTAGTTGTTGAAAGGTGCCCCATGTTGAAATGTACCCCCCTCTCCCCTACTGTTTAATCCTCTATTGATTAAGTGTAATTGTATGTCTTACCCCTCCTTTCTTAGTGGAAAAAGGAAATTTTTTAATTATTTCCCCTATTTCTAAACATGCAGTAGTAGTTGTTTAAAGTTCAAACTGTTAGAGCACTTTACCGTTGCCCAAAATATCATTACTTATCTTTAAAGTGTTTTAAAAGATATAAAATTTTGATTTGTTATTTTTATTGAATATGTTATTTGTAATTTTAAAAAAAATTGCTGCAATTAAATACGCATGAAAACTACATTAAAATTATATATATATATTAAGGGATGATTAGTTCCTCATCCAGTTATTTTTATTATTTTCGTTTTTAGCTACACTCTTGTTGATTTTGGGCTATCTCAAAAATGCAGTGAGCTACATGCTAGGTATTCCAATCGCCAGCCTTTGTCAGACTCCAGTGGTAGACTAAATAAAAATATTAAAAAGTTAGCTGAAGATTCAGAGAAGAAAGTAAATGAAACAGCTGCATCAGCGGGAACATCAAAACTTCAAACTATTATTAAAGTAATATTAATTTTTATATCTTGTCATATATGTATAAATATTTGTATACCTTCCAGAGTACAGTGACAATATATTCAAGTCCGATTAAATAGCCACAGTCATGATTGCTTTTCTGTGTATTTTCTTAGGTTTCATTCGTTATAGTAACTGTTATATCAATCAATGAAAACCTATAATTTTCTAGCTAATAGTTCGGCAGGAAAAAAAACGCACTTTTTTCCCCTTTGAGCCTAATATTTCTCATAACATTAATTTATATGCATGAATGTTACTGTATACTTTTCTTAGTATTTTTTTAATACTTTTCTTCTCAAGCATAATGATATGTGCTAAATTAATCCATTAGATTTCTGTGGGCAATATTCATAAATACATATATGTAAGTTTACGGCTTCCTGTTTCACCTTTCTTTTTTACAATTGCAGGAATTTATTTCCATGACAAAGAATAATATAAAAAAGGAATTTGATGTTGAACCTAAAGAGTTTTTTCCAAGACTAAAAATTATACAAGTGGATACTAGTAACATACTATTTATTTGTGGAGTAGCTTTTGAAGGTCTCGACAGTGGCGTAGCGAGGGGGGCATCATGCCCCGGGCGCTACTCACAAAGGGGCGCCAAATGGTCAGCAAAACAAAAAAAATTTTGGATAATTTTTTTTTTATTATAATTTATTTCTGCAAAATATATTTTAAATTTAGTGCCAGTGAAATATAATAAATGTTAATTCGTAAATAAAAAGGAACACTAATCAAACTGTAATAATATATTCATAATAGAAATGACACGTCTTTTCTAATGGCTGGCTGACTCGACCTGTGTCTGTCAGCTTTTCCTTATGGCATCTACGCTGTGTGGTTACATATATTATTTCCAAATATTTGCAGTTTATTTTTAATCTGAACTAAGAGNTTTTTAATTATTTCCCCTATTTCTAAACATGCAGTAGTAGTTGTTTAAAGTTCAAACTGTTAGAGCACTTTACCGTTGCCCAAAATATCATTACTTATCTTTAAAGTGTTTTAAAAGATATAAAATTTTGATTTGTTATTTTTATTGAATATGTTATTTGTAATTTTAAAAAAAATTGCTGCAATTAAATACGCATGAAAACTACATTAAAATTATATATATATATTAAGGGATGATTAGTTCCTCATCCAGTTATTTTTATTATTTTCGTTTTTAGCTACACTCTTGTTGATTTTGGGCTATCTCAAAAATGCAGTGAGCTACATGCTAGGTATTCCAATCGCCAGCCTTTGTCAGACTCCAGTGGTAGACTAAATAAAAATATTAAAAAGTTAGCTGAAGATTCAGAGAAGAAAGTAAATGAAACAGCTGCATCAGCTGGAACATCAAAACTTCAAACTATTATTAAAGTAATATTAATTTTTATATCTTGTCATATATGTATAATAATTTGTATTTCTTCCAGAGTACAGTGACAATATATTCAAGACCGATTAAATAGCCACAATCATATGATTGCTTTTCTGTGTATTTTCTTATGTTTCATTCATTATAGTAACTGTTATAGCAATAAAAGAAAGCCTGTAATTTTCTTGCCAATAGTTCGACAGGAAAAAAAAAACTCACTTCCCCCCTCCTTTAAGCCTAATATTGCTCATAATATTCATTTATATGCATTATTACTGTATACTTTTCTTAGTATTTTTTTTAATGCTTTTCTTTTTAAGCATAATAATCTGTGCCAAATTAATCCATTAGATTTTTGTGGGCAACATTCATAAATACATGTATGTGAGTTTATGGCTTCCTGTTTCCCCTTCCTTTTTTACAAATGCAGGAATTTATTTCCATGAAAAAGGAATAATATTAAAAAGGAATTTGATATTGAACCTAAAGAGCTTTTTCCAAGACCGAAAATTATACAAGTGGATACTAGTAGCATACTATTTATTAGTGGAGGAGCTTTTGAAAGTCTCGATAAGATCATTGAAGCGAGAAAAAGAGGGAATGTCAGTTGGCTTATACCTTGTTTTAGGAGAACAAGCTTGAACTAACATCTCACAATAGCATGAATTGAAAAACGATCTTTTGCAAAATTGTTCAATTATTTCTAATTGGTTTTTGCCAATACTGATAACCATAAGAATGTCAAGTCTCTAAACAGTAGAAAAATATTAGAACTTTGTTATTGGAAAATGATCAGTGAATTAAATTTTTTTTTTCTTCTCTCTCTGTGGTAATAATTTGTGAGAAAAATTCTTTTCACCACAATTATGTTCTAAGAAAAATATTTAATCTTGAAATTACTTTCTTTAATATATAAATGTATAATTACTTAAACTTCTTAATACTGTATTATTCTTTTTTATTTTACTTTTAATCTCAAATTAGCAAAAATAAAACTTTTTAAAAAAATCTTTAAAGATAAAATTATCTTTCCAATTCTTAGTTTTTTTTTTATAACGTTTTTTATTTCCTGATCTAAAAATATTGAAAATTATCTCCCTTTAGATGCTTAGTCATGTCTGAAAATTATTAAAAGGGGTGATGGTTTTTTATTTATTAATGAATTAGCTGCTCTAACATAACTACACAATATTTTACAAAGCAAATGTTCTAACATGCCTGTTTTATTTAAAATCCAGGAGCAAGCTAGGGGAGGATGGAGATCACAAAGTAAAGCAAAAGATACTGCTAAGCATGGAAAGGGTAAAACTAAAGAATGTAACTGTTTTAAGAGGCCAACTGTTTGCAAAATATGTCTTGGAAGGTAAATTTTGTTTAATTATAATTTTTGCATTGCGCTTTACCGATTATTTCAACTCAGTCTCTAAATTCCTAATTCAACTTTTTTAAAGGGATCAAGAAGAAGCTCCGAGGGGTGGTACTCCAGGTTTCAGAGCACCAGAAGTTCTACTGAAACATAGCCAACAAACAACAGGTAGTGTTTTTTGCAAACCTGATAAAGAAATCTTTTCTAATAAAAATCAGTAGTCATTAGATTATAAATAATATAGTAGTTATTAGATATAAAATGAAATAAAATAAATTAGCTTGTTACTTCGAAATTATTATTTTATTTAAAAATTTTGGAATCAATTAACAAAAATTTTTGGGTTTTGTTATCATGGAATTTTAAAAATAATAATTGGAATAACCTTTTATTCTACTCAAATTTTTAATTTCTTAAGTATAGTAAAAAATTAATAAGAAATTTTTGTAGTCAGATATCTATTTTTGAAAATATTTGCTATAATAAATAAATATATGTAACCTAAACTTCTTAACTTTGTGTTATACAATATACATTTGGAAAATTTTGCAGTGATTTAATTTTGTACATCTTAGATGATATACTTTTATTTTAATTCTCTTCATTTGTTATACAAATCCCAAAAATTCACTATTTTATGCAGTAGTTTGCATTAAATATTTATTTTACTTGCATCAAATATTTATTTTACTTGCATTAAATATTTATTTTACTTCATTAAATATTTATTTTACTTATTTTATTCTACATAATATCTACTTTACTATTTTTTTCCTACCATGTTACAGCTATGACAATAATTATAACCTACCATAAAAGTTTTTTTAAATATATATATTAAAAATATAATATATTAAATAATGTAGTATAATTCCAACTTTGCGTTTTTAATTTTATCTGATGCTTAGAACCGAATTGAATATTATCAGTGTTTTCAGTTTGTTTTTCACCTGTTATTAAGGTAAATATGGCTATTCTTATAATTCAATGTTTGTGGTTGGGCTTATATGATACACAATGAATTAAATCTAATTTCTTTAGGGGAACTGTATTGTTTCAATTATTTATTTTTCCTACATCAGTTACTTATATAATTTTCAAACCTGTCACTATTTTTTTTTCTATTTGAATTAATTGTTTTAAATTAATTATTAAAAACCCATAAACACTATAATTATTTTGTTTGAAAACTTCTAATGTAAATATTATAATCCTTTAAAATAATTGGAGTTTGATATTTTAATTGAAGCTTTTGCAAATAATAATTTGATATTACTTGAATTATAAATTTTCTTGACAAAAAATTGTTTGTGTGTAGCACTTATTTTATTTTTATTGAAAGTTATTTGTTAATGTTCGAATTGTTTACATTTTAGCTATTGATATGTGGTCTGCTGGTGTAATAATGCTATCCATTTTAAGTAAAAAGTATCCTTTTTTTCGAGCTGATGATGATCTTACAGCACTAGCTGAAATTACCTTTTTAGTTGGAACAAAAGAAATTAAAGAAGCTGCTGCTTCTATAGGTAATTAGTTTAACTCTGAAANTAATCTTGTATGTCTTTACAATTTAAAAACTCCTTGAAAAAGTTTTTTTGCAATAACGGACCCTATTTGCACAAATTCACAAAAGCGGGCCCTGGTTGAAAGAAAGTGACGTAACGTTTATTATATATTAACAAGTTACGAGTAATTTTTTCACAATTTTACAAAAACGGACCTTTCACAAAATGTCTGGACAGACCCCTGATGTATATATACCCTGCCACTTAAAGTAATCAGTCTTATCTTTTTTAAAACTACTGATTTTTTTTTAAATTAAAAAATTTTTTTTGGTTTTTGTTATCTTGGAATTTTAAAAAAAATAATTGAAATAAACTTTTCTTACTACTCAAATTTTTAATTTTTAAAATATAATCAAAAGTTAATAAGAAATTTTTATAGTCAGATGTCTATTTTTGAAAATACTTGCTATAATAAATAAATATATGTAACCTGAACTTCTTAACTTTGTGTTATACAATATACATTTGTAGCACATATTTTATTTTTATTGAAAGTAATTTGTTAATATTCGAATTATTTACATTTTAGCTATTGACATGTGGTCTGCTGGTGTAATAATGCTATCCATTTTAAGTAAAAAGTATCCTTTTTTTCGAGCTGATGATGATCTTACAGCACTAGCTGAAATTACCTTTTTAGTTGGAACAAAAGAAATAAAAGAAGCAGCTGCTTCTATAGGTAATTAGTTTGAAACTAAAAGTGTTTTTTTTCTCTTCATTTTATCTTGTAGTCTATGTGTTTTAAATTTTACTTTATTTTGAAGCAAACTTACGAATTTTACCAGCAGTTTTTTTCCTCAATATTAAAAGTGGTCGCAAAATATGTTATCATTTGTTTTAAGAGATGTATATAGAATCCGAAAGGCATTTTTTTTTTCTGTTTTTAATTGATGTCGCAATATTAAAAATGTTGGCCCACTTACCTAATTGTTACTTTACTGCCACTCTTAATTTAGCAGACAGTTTACAATTTAGATTGCCAGCTCTGTAGAATAATTTAAAAAATATATAAAAATACTCAAAACTGAGAAGTATTTTTTTTTTATTTATTTTTTATTTAAACTTTCAAAATACAAGGGAACTTTGTTATTGCAATAACTAATTTACTTAGTTTTTTAAAACGAAATATTCTAATTATTAACTATTTTTGTTAAGTTACAAAAGCATAGTTGTGTTAAAGTACATTAATTCTTCATCACTTAACAATCATGTTCTTTACTTCGTTTGTAGTTTAATTGTCCATTGCTTTTTACCACATTTTACCTAATTTGTTTTTGTATGTTAGTGAGGGAGCATAATTGAAATTTAATCTAATTCCAAACTAGCTAGAGAGCTCAAATTGAAACCAGAACTCTGTAGTGAGTGATAGTGCAAATTTCAATTGTTTTCTGACTGCAACAAACAGAATTCATGACCAATCAAAATTTTAACAATTTTCTGACATTAACAGATACAAAAGTAGAATGGAGAAAATATAATAAAAATAAAATAAAATGTTTCTTAAGAACCTTGTTTTTTAAATTGACTGAAAAATATGAATTTTATTTTGGTTACACAACCAAACAATATATTACTTTACTTTTGCGAAAACCTCACCTAAAATCTCCTTGCATTTTTCAAAATATTTGCCCCACGTTTATCATTAGTGGTCGAAAACTGAACCGTTTTCTCCTTTTTATCATGTTAGAATAAAAGTGATTTTTAAAAACTTGATTTTAATTTTATCCGATTACCTAAAAATTGAATATGATGTCTATTATTATTATATTGTAATTTGCATTATACCCCCGTTTTCATTTTGCTAATTATGGGTCCCACAGCTCATTAAAATTTTTATCCTATTTGCCTAAAAATTCAACAGAGTGTCTATTATTATTGTAGTTTACTTTGCACACATTATTTGGGAGTTATTTTCAACAAATCACTGAATTATTGAATGAAAAATACACTTGGAAATGCTTATCAATTAGTGAAAAACAATCATGATATAAAAAAACATCTATGTGTATTAGAAAGTATGTAAATATCATGCACTGTTAAATTTTGAAAGAAAAAATTAAATAGAAGTTTATGAAGTTATTGATTTACATTATTATAAGAAAATTAAAAATTTCAAAACCTCGTTCAATGTTAGGTTTATGATCTGATGCCAAGTGCAGTGGACTTAGAATGATTCCTTAAGTCTGAGATCATATTGTAATGAGAGGCAAATGCTGAGTTTGCACCTAGGTGCATGAAACCTTAGCTACACCTCTGTATATAGAGTGCTTTTGTAGAATATTTATTGCATAGAATTTGAAATTTTAGAAATATTTGTTTCAGTATTTGAGGTTCATTATCATTTAAATTTCGTGGAATAAATTTTACTTTATCTCTACATCTAATTTAAAATTTATAATTCCATGTCCCATGCTTATTTCTTTTTGGTTTGAATTTGTGGCTAGGAGAGTTCTTAACTACATTTTGTTCTTAATGATGCTTTTGATCTTGAAGAATTCAATAGACCAGTGGCGACACGGTGACATTGTCGCAGAACGTTGCCGAGTTCTTGCAGAAAGATCTGCAGTTCTTTTGTTACTTTAAATTAGTAATATTTAACTTCCGAAATGGATAGTTAAAAACACAAATTTAATTGCTGTATCATGTTATCCTGCAAGGATATTTAAAAATGTATATATTTCTGATTAAAATTTACATGGTATGTAAAGAAATACTTCAAATTACAATATTTAAAAATTTTTACTGCTATGAATGTATTTTTTATTGTTTAAAAATGTTTTTAAACTTCAGTTTGCTTTATTTGGTCATCAAAATTATTTTTTAAGTAAATGATTTAGTTTTCATGATTAAATTATTTAATAAATATTTTCTGTATTTTAAGTAGTTTGAATACTAGTAATTAAGTTATCAAATTGATGTTTAATATTTAAAAATTTCAGGTAAAATTTTGACTATGAACTTGCCAGAAACTACAGAGTCAATTTCGGATATTCGTAAACAATTGGGACCAGATCGCTACCTGCAGTCATTATGCTTTATGATTCAACGGGATCAACCTTGTTTTGTGCATACTCCAAAGCCTAATGAATCCATTACTGACTGTTTAATGTGTCATAACATTAGTAAAACAATCCCAGAAAGTGCTTATGATTTATTGGACAAATTACTTGATCCAAATCCGCATACCAGAATAACTGCTACTGAAGCACTTGATCACCCATTTCTAACAAGTAGTTAACCATAAAATGTTATGATAAATAATTAGTTGTATTTATGTATTTGTAGAAGCTACTTGTCAGACCTTATAACAGCAGTAGAATATTGTTTACTGCTGTTAATTCTTTTAAAGGCTCAAAAAATGTATTTCCAATTTCTGAATTAAATTTAAATATACTGGGTCTATTGCTGCAAAATATTGGTTAGCATGATGTTTTTTATAATGGGCTCTTTTCAGGCAAAAAAATTCTTTTTTCGTGTTTACATAAAGAGAATCATCTAACGTATGTTTATTAATGTCTTTAAATTATTTTTTGTTTAATTGATATTTGTTTGATTGAACTTAGTTACCAAAAATTAAAACAAATTATTTTTAAACTTTTTCCAAGCTATTATAATAGTTTTGAAACAGAAGAAAATTAATTAAATAATGCAAAAAATATTTCAAAATACTGTATAGATACGTCTTAGTTTCTTAATAGGTAGGAAAATTGTGTTTGTATAATTCTCTATAGGATGTAAGTAATATTTTTTTTTTAAATTTTTTGTCTGAAAAAGACTTAGCTATCCTAAACTGTAGCAATTTTTCTATTAACATCTTTAGAAAAAATAATCCATGTTTTTGTTTAATGGTTTTATTGGAGTACAGATTTTTTAATTCAAGTATTAAAAGAATTAAGAAATTTTATTAAAGGGTATCTTATTTCCAAATTCATGAAAATGTGATTTATATCTTTTTTATTGCGGAACTGAACAATATTTCCATACATGGTGAAAAAAGTTGTTCAGTTATTTGATTTTGGAACATAATGTGCTATCTTTTCATGGTATTTATTTTTATTTATATTAATTTTATAAGTCTTAATGTTTTTAATTCTTATAAATGCATTAGTATGAAACCTGTAAATTAAAATCCTTATAATTGTTTTTAGGAAAGTTTCTTTGTTTTGTAATTGTACCTGCTACAGAAATTGTTAAATTCCTTGCATATATGTTTTAATAATGTTTTGACAGTAATTGTTTATATTTTATAGTTTATTCTCAGGTAATATCTAGTTTTGTTTAATAACCACAACCGGGTAATCTGTTATTGTCTGTATTCTTTTAATTAAGTACAAATGTCTTTTAAAGTCAGAACTGTTCTATTTTGTGTGTTTTAAATGTAGTGTTCTTAATTAACTAGTTTGTTGTGAATTTTGACTAAAAGGCCACTTTGATTATGTAAAATAATTCATGTGATTAAAATAATAATAAATCAGTACAGTTGTTTCTGATTTATACAAAATAAATGGGTTCTAGTTTTAAATTGATTGATTGTTTTATATGATTTGAAAGCTTGTAATGCAAATACATGTTGACATGCGTACTCTAGTTCATGCTGTAATATTTACTGTAAGTAAAAATTGTATCACATGATTAAAAAATATGACTCTATTAACAAAAGTATTTACAAATAGTCGGTTTTTTATTGGCAGTAATTGTTTATATTGCAGCCAAAAAAGTGCCCTTTCGAAACTATTTAGAGCAGGGCTGATATGTTTGAAATTACTTGACATTTTAAGTTCTTTCACAGTATTTTAACAACTGATTAAATAAATATAATGTGACACTAAGACAACAAAAAAAAATTTTTTTTTAAATTTAAAGTCTTTTTTTTTGTGACTGATTTATTCTGGTACTTATTTATCTTTTAAAAAGAAAAGAATTGGACCTTGATAGGATTGTATAAGTTTGTTTTTCTATGTCTGAATTTTTTTTTTAGAAACATGACTTATGAGCAATTTTTATTTTTTTTATTTTTGAATTTAACCTTAATGTCCTGGCCTTTTTTGCAATAGTTTTTCTCACATAGATCAATATTTTTATATATTAACTTAATGAAACTTATTTGCTTTTTAGGAAAGTACCCACAGATAGAAATGCTGCTTTCTTTGTGTGGAACTTTCAATATAATAAACACAACAATTCCTCTTTTATTAATTTTTTTAAAATTTAAATGTATATTTTTTTTTTAAATTATAAAATTTTAATATTAAATGTTTTTAAGAAGTTAGTCAATATGCTCTACTTTACGTGTTTATGAAAGTTAACTGTACTATAATGAATCCAATATGAGATGTGTTTGGTATGTCTTTTTTTGTCCAAAAATAATTCAAAATAGTTATGATATTTTTTATTGAGTAAAAAAACAAATTCTAACTTTATAAGCTTTATAATTAAGTCTTGAAATGAAATTGTTTTTTCTTGTATTCTTTTGCATTCTATTAGAAGCATTATTTGTTTAACTTGTCTTATGCTGAGTGAGTGTTAATAAAAATGATCTACAAAACTGTATTTATTAGTTGGCTAAATCATATTAAATTGCTTATTTATGTATAATTTCTTTAAATGATCATTTTTAAAGACAAGATAAATGACTCATATTTTTTTTGCTTACGCAAATAATATAATCTCTAAAATTAAAAAATAATGATGTAAGAGTATATATTTAAAAACATATGGTAATTCACTTAAAGCAAAGCCAGCCTTCAGGTAAAGTTTATTTGAATCTTTGGACATTGGTAAAATATTCAGTACTTGTTAGGTGATAAAAGGACTCTAGTCAGCATCTTTTAAGTTTGAAAAGTTTGTCTTAAATTGTTGGATATAGAATGCAGTTGGAGACAAAATGTAAAATATACATTACTTGTGTGAGCTAAAAGCAATGGATAAATTTTAACTGTAGTAAAAATTTATAGACTATAGTCAGGCAGAAAATTTTCTTTGTATAACTTTTGTACTAGGGTATAAACCAGGTGCATTAGTTACTTTTCATTCGAAAGAGAGAATTGCATAAAAATTGACCCATCTCTTTATTTTTTAATTAATCTGTAGGTAAGTCTTATCGTAATTTTCTAAAGTTTTCATTTTAAAATACTATAGAATTCCAAAAAATAGAGCTCTCAAAAATCTGTACAAAATCTATTTTCCCTACCATAAATACCTACATTGTTATACCTGTACTTGTAATACCTGCATATTATCTTTAATTGTAAATTTTCTCTTCGTATTGAATATTCTGTTATTGGCACATTTCAAAGAATGTCAGTGTTATCATTTTTTTAAAATGTAGTTATACTTAATAATTTTACCCCACATCGAAGTGTTGTCTTCCAAATAACAATATTGTATAACAAATCCTGGCCTTATAATAAATGCTCATTTAAATAAATAAAATATAATATAAACTGTTTAAATGTATTTTACGTCTTCATCTTTCAGCTGTATTTCTGATTGACTTTTATCAAGACAATTTTTTAATTCTATATTTGTAAATTTCTCTGTACTCTAAATTTTAAAGATTGTACTTTTTTCAGCTTATGTTGTTTTTATTAAACTAAAATACATATCTGTACAATTTTTAGAGCTTTTTCCTCATGGCCTTTCATAATTTACTTTCTTTTTGAAATTAAAATGTTAGAATGTAAATATTTCAATTAAGATTACTGTGTGTAAATTTCTGAATGATTTGATCATTCTAAAACAAATTTTTATTATTCTAATTTTTATTGTAAAGTGAAAAGAAATTTATTGTTTCTGTAATTTATTTTTTATAAATTTGCATTATAATTTTGCTAGTTTATGTTTTATTTGCTTCTAATTTTTACCAGTATCAGCATTCTTGCATTATAATTTTGCTAGTACTTATGTTTTATTTACTTCTAATTTTTACCAGTTTCAGCATATCTTAATTTTTTTATCTAACACAAAAAGTTTATTTCTTTATGCCACAAATAAGTGCAATTTTTTTAATTTTAATATTTTCTAATTAAATTATTTTAAAGAACAGTCAGGTGATTAAAATATTTAGCTTGTTTGACCACTGTTCAGATCATTTGCTGTTTCTAAGTATTTGAGGAAAATTTTATTATTAAAGTAGATAATTTTTATTTTATTTTTAGATAATTTTAACCATTTTATTTGTGCAAATAAATTGATTTAAGAAAATTACAGAAGTTTTTGACAAAGTGGAAAGCCTCTAGTTCTTAGATGTATTGTGTGTATGTTACATATTATGAATATAAGGTATTTAGATTATGTGCATTTAAGTGGAATTTTTATGACATACATGTGTAATGACAGAGCTTCTCTTTGTAACTGTGTTACAGCGATTAGAGTTTTGTCCTATTGATATAAAAAAAAGTGCTCACATTTTCCAGTAACTGTTTATTTATTTTGATGTTTTGTAACAAGTATTGCTGGAATATTTTATTAAATATTTGCTAAATATGTTGCGTTGTTATTATTTATCTTGTAATATTTATTTCTCTATTCTATTTTTGCCAGAATTTTGAGATTACTCAAGCTTATAAAAAAAAAATTATTAGTTAAAGAGATTTAAAAAGCTATTCTGATTTATTCATGTAATAATTTGATTTACGCTTTCTTTTCAATTTAAAATAATCTTAAAAAAATTATAAAAGTCAAATATTCGTACTGTATTGTTTTCTGAAACTGTTCAATGCCTAATTAATTCACTGTCATTTTTTAAATATTAAAATTATCACGTATTCTTATCTAATATATTGAACTATACATTTATTATAAGTCAGAATTTCCAATACAAATAACATTTTAATGCAAAATTCTTAAAACTACTAATAATAAAACTTTATGGTATTAAAAATTTATAGGATTTTTTAAAAGTTAGGAAATTTGTAACTATCACCACCAAAAAAAGTAATCTAAAAACTATATTCATTTAGATTCGGATCGCAAAAAATTTAAATGAGCAATTCAAAATTTCCTTTTTTTATTTTTACGGAAAAAAAAAGTTTTTTATTATTATGTGCAGGTGCTGCCACGAACTGAAGGTTGTGCAGTAAATGTACCCTACTGGCCATGTACAATTGCTACGCCACGAACGTGAAATTTGTAGAATAGATAAAGCATGTTGGGGTATGCAAATGATTAGCTTCTCAGCTCATTCATGCAAAGCAGGCGACGGTTGCGACACCTACAATGTGTAAAAAAGAAGAGATTTTGCAGAAAGTTTCTCATACAGAAATTGAATTTGAGCGTTCTTGGGTGAAAAAGTTTTTGTTATGCCTCGTGTAGGAAGGAGAAATGCCTAACAGCANAAACAAATTTATCACCGACAGCACCACGGAAAAGACGAACATGAGGAAGTAGAACTTCATCAAAGTATCGTTGGCCCGTCATAGTCCCATTCGCAACCACATGTAGGCGCGTGCGGCCATTGATCATGATGCCAACCCACACCATGACACTGCATGTCGGATATCGGTCCCTTTCCTGAATATTTTCTGGACGATAACCAGTAGCACTCTCGCGCCAGATCAGTTGGCGTCTACAATCCGATGACAGACTGAACCTACTCTCATCTGAGAAGAGTACGCATGACCAGTCCTGTTCAGTCCAATTGTGATGCTCACGACACCATTACAAACGTGTAGTACGGTGCTGTCTGGTCAATGGGACGCACACAACAGGTCTGCGGGCGTATAGTCCTCCTCCCCTCAAACGTCTGGCAACAGTTTTTCGGGATATCTGCTTTCCTGTGGTAGCAAGAAACTGATTTGCCACCTGCTGAGCTGTGATGCGCCTGTTCCTTTTTACTGATAGGACGATGTATCTGTCTTCAGCAGGCGTCTTACTTCTAACACGACCTCCCCCATGCCGCTTGCTACACATTCCAGTAGTTTTAAAAGATTTCCACAGCCGTTAAACAACACCGTCAGCGATATCGAGCTCCCTGGCAACGTCTCTTATTTTTCGCCCTTCTTCGATCTTTCCAATAATTCGGCCACGCTTAAAATCATCAAAGTAATATCGGGAAGACATGCCGAAAATTTCAAGTTCGTCAACTAAATCTTTCCTGTAAAAATTTGACTTGAAACAACAACTCTCCACAACGCGTCAAAACCTTTAAAGCTCTTATCAGCGCTATCACGTGATGAACAAACGTGGAAAAAAAAATTTACATACGCATACCCCTTCTTACTATATCCCGCACTTATTCTAATTTTCCACATTTTGCTTCCCTTCATTTCGTGGTTGCTATGGATGATAGTGTTATCCGTCCTTAGCAATTGTCCAGCAGTGTATTTATTTCTCTATTCTACTTTTGCCAGAATTTTGAGATTACTCAAGCTTAAAAAAAAAAATTATTAGTTAAAGAGATTTAAAAAGCTATTGAATGATTCTGATTTATTCATGTAATAATTTGATTTACGCTTTCTTTTTAATTTAAAATAATCTTTAAAAAATTATAAAAGTCAAATATCCGTACTGTATTGTTTTCTGAAACTGTTCAATGCCTAATTAATTCACTGTCATTTTTTAAATAGTAAAATTATCAAGTATTCTTATCTAATATATTGAACTATACATTTATTATAAGTCAGAATTTCCAATACAAATAACATTTTAACTCCCATTAGTTCAAGATCCATTGTGTTCGGGAAAATATTGGTAAAAAATAAATACCATCCTGTTTGAAGTGATTTGTTGAGGTAATAGAAACTCAATATTTTTAACAATGAATTTTTTTATCACCTTTTAACAAATTACAATATTCTACATATTTCATGCATATAGAATTTAAAAAAAAAAAAATATATATATATACTGAACTTTCTCATATATGATGACAGTCATGCTTGGACATTTCACATGGAAAATTTTACAAAATCCTATGGAAAAACTAGTATCTACTCCCTTCCTAAGATGTGCACCTGCATGTGTTAAGACTGGGACATAAAAGGCTCTTTTGTACTGTTTACATTTAAAAGGTTTTTTTTTTTTTCAAATCTATATGGTGGGCACTCCAGATTCCTTAAATTATATTTTATAATTTATTTTTTTTATCATGAATCTTTCATAGGTTTGAATGTTCTTTTATTGACAAAATGATGGAAGGGCAAAATTCTTTTGTGGGTGATAGGAGGAGCAAAATTAACATTACTTTATGGCAATTTTTTTTTTTTTTTAATAAATGATGAGAACAGAGTTAAAATGTTAAACAAATTGAGAATGTATCACAAAGATCTTAAGACAACCGTTGATAATTGAAAAAAAAATTTGATTTGCTTTTTCTCTTTGTTGTATCAGCGTAAAACATATGTGATTTATGTAAAGAGCACATAATTATGTATTTGTAAAGTTTTTATAAAATTTAACTAGTGATTCTTATGAATTCATTTAATAATGTCTATACTTATTTCTAGTTATGTATTTAGTTAAAATAGTTTGAGTATCAGGCTTTTCGATTATGTTTTCTGAGCAGACCCGGACTCCTGGTGAACGATTTTCTCAGTCCTGTCCACTTTAACAAATTTATTTTTTCCTTGTTTAAGGCATTGGTGCAAAATTTTGTTCACTGAAAAGTGTCCCATTTATCTATATTTTTTAAAAATTATTCAATAAATGCAATATTAGGAGGCATTTTCACTGCAACTGATTTGCACATGCGTGAGCAGTCCATCTAACATTCAGACATTTGTATGCGCATGGGTAGGTAGTTAACGTTTTTGAATTATACTATATTAGGTTTTAGACCGGGGAGAGCTTAGGGTTTTAGCTGCAGTGGGTAAAACATCCAAGCATTTTATCATTTTGGTAAAAATCATGTTTTTTTCAGCAAAATATAGATTGCTTTTATAATTGTTTTCATGTTTAATGATTAAAAACTCTTGACAAAATGAATAAATAATAATTTATCAATAATAGTGCAAAATTCTTAAAACCACTAATAATACATCTTTATGGTATTAAAAATTTATAGGATTTTTTTAAAGCTTGGAAATTTGTAACTATCACCACCAAAAAAAGTAATCTAAAAACTACATTAATTTAGATTCGGATCGCAAAAAATTTAAATGAGCAATTCAAAATTTCCTTTTTTTATTTTTACGGAAAAAAAAGTTTTTTATTATTATGTGCAGGTGCTGCCACGAACTGAAGGTTGTGCATTAAATATACCCTACTGGCCATGTACAATTGCTACGCCACGAACGTGAAATTTGTAGAATAGATAAAGCATGTTGGGGTATGCAAATGATTAGCTTCTCAGCTCATTCATGCAAAGCAGGCGACGGTTGCGACACCTACAATGTGTAAAAAAGAAGAGATTTTGCAGAAAGTTTCTCATACAGAAATTGAATTTGAGCGTTCTTGGGTGAAAAAGTTTTTGTTATGCCTCGTGTAGGAAGGAGAAATGCCTAACAGCACGTATCCGAGTTTGATCGAGATCGAATTGTGGCCTACCGGGATTGCGGTTTATCATACCGAAGTATTGTAGCTTGCATTGGTCGAAATCCCATTCCCATGACATTTAGCAGAATATGGAATCGATGAGTCCATGGCGGTCACATGGAACGTCGGGCAGTATCTCAACGGCCTCCCATCACTAACAGCCGAAAAGACAGACACATATCCACATGGCCTTAAGGGATCGTACAGCTACGTCACAAACCCTGAGTCAACAAATGGGGGTCACTTGTAAGACAACAAGTGTCTGAACGAACAGTTCGACGACGTTTGCAGCAGCATGGACTATTAGCACGGCGATCATAGCTTTGGCTACCCTTGACGCTGCATCACAGGCAGAAGCGCCTCCATTGGTGTGATCAACGACGAACCTGGATACAGGAATGGCATGACGTCGTCTTTTCAAACGAATCCAGGTTCAGCATACAGATGGCCGCATCCGTGCTTGGCGACATTGTGGAGAACGTCCATTGGCAGCTTGCATTCGACATCGTCATACTGGCCCATCACCTGGAGTAATGGTATGGGGTGCTATTGGATACACGGCTCGATCACCTCCCATTCGTATTGCTGGCACTTTGAACAGCAGCCGTTACATTTCTGATGTGTTAGGGCCAGATGCTCTGACTTATCTTCGAGGCCTCCATAACGCTGCGTTTCAGCGGGGCTATACGCGACCGCATGTTGCCCGCACTGTCCTGACTTTCCTTGACACAGAACATGTTCGCCTGTTGCCCTGGCCATCACGTTCTCCTGATCTCTCACCAATTGAAAACGTTTGGTCAATGCTCGATGTTCAGGAGAATAACTGCTGTTATTGCTGCCAGGGGAGGCTGCTCTGGGTACTGATTCCTCCGAATCTATAGATCCAAATATCCTGAAAATTTAATCACTTGTTCTTCCAACTGTAATGGATGTGCCTAATAAATATCATTCTGTTNCTTCACTTCCTCTTACGGGTTCCTTATATCTATGAAACTCGTAATGTGTGTGCCCAATGAATATCATTCTGTTACTTGCATTCCTTCTTGGTGTAGTAATTTTAATGGCCAGCAGTGCATATTACTTCTAGATCTAGTGCCCTCAAATATCGTGCGCCCTCTCGTACTGCAGGGTTTGTTATTTACGCCGGCATTCAAGATGGCATTAAGACAATACCGGCATTCTACCTCTATTTTACTTTTAGTTCGGGGAGAAGGGGGGTTGTAGTAAATTCTCCTCCAAACTGCATCATATTACCCTAGACGCGTGAGGATGTTCCCTAATCATGTTTGAAATTTTAGAACTCTGAAGTGGCCGACGATACTACATTAGAGTGTATTCTGAACCATTAACTCATGATTGGGGAACGTTTAGTTACATCAGACATCCAGCTTTCATTAGCATGGGGGCAGTTACACTCGTCCAAACCATTCTCTTTGTCATGATTAGAGATTTTTCGCAGCGTTCTGTGAGGTAGGAAGGTACTTTATTTACGCCACACTAGAACTGCAAATGGGCTATTGGCGACAGTCTGAGAGATATCACTGATGATAGTCCGAAGACATTCCATGATAATTTTGATCTTATGCAGAAGGGGATTGCTCCTCTGCTTTGGTAGCCCAACAATCTATGTATGAAGTCGAGCACCAATACCGCACACCTTTGGTTTCTATGCACGCTGATCAGAGGGGTCACCCACCCATTTTCTGACAGCAGTGAGTGATGCTCGACTTCGGTGTTCTTCTGGGAACCATGTCCTTACTATCAGTACATTGCGGATCCAGCATTCCATAAGAATGGCCTCATTCAAAATTGCATACGCGAATTTCTTAAAAGCAGCGAGAACCATTCACTAATATTACGAATACAGCAAGAATAGCCTCTATATTTTATTTCCTTCGCACTATTGGCTGCTTCACATCGATAACGAAAGCTAGAATGTAGTAGCAAAGATTTATTTTACAAGTGAAAGTTGTACTTCAACTTTCATTGTTATTTTTAAAAGTTGATGATGGTGTTGTGTAGATTTTGAGAATTTTTATTTATGTATGAAAATAAATTTTAAAACACAGAACTTGTATCTATAATGCTAATTCATAATTAATTTTTACCATTTTATAAGCTGGTAAAATTTTTAAAGTTCTAATTAGATATGGCGAGACGGAATGTGTCTCAAAACAAAATTACTACTGGTTCTTTAGAAAAAATAGTTGGTGTAAATTCTGGGAAAAAAACTCCGTTATATGATTATGATGTAAGTATATAGGATAAATAATGAAGTAACGTAAACCATCTGCGGATTAATATTATGCTATGAAAAAAGGAAATTGCTTTGTGCTCTTGTTTGCTATGTCAACAATGCAAGCGAATATATTTTATTTTGTGCTAAAATTACTATGATAAAGTTTAAGTTTTGCTCAAACTAGGGAAATTTCACATTTGTCTTAAATATCTCAGTTAGATTTGGAAAGATTTTGTCTGAGTAGGGACAGATATAACTGCCAATTATAAGTACCATATGCAAACAATTTTTGTCGCAGTGGTAATGGAATTAACAGCGTTGCAAACTTTTTGGGAAAATTATCTGTATCTTCTTTAGCATTAATATATTGCTTTGTAATTTATTGAAAATGAGAGTATTTTCTTTTATCCAAATATACAGAATACATGGCATAGTTAAAATTTGTTGAGTTAATCTAGAAAGACTGAAAGATATTTTAAAAAATATGATGAGACACAATTAAATGTCAGCATATTACTGGAAACTATAAAGATTTTTAATCTATCACAAATTATTGGAAAGATTACTGTAGGGGTGCACAACCTTTTTGAGTGAAGTGCAAAGTATTTAGACAGACATGTTGACAGCAATTGTAGGCCGTCATTGTTATAAAAACATCATTGTTCTTGGCAATAAATTCTTCTAAAAAGTTAACTTTGTAATATATTTCAAAAAAATTAAATTCTTTAAATGTTTAAAATTAGAAACTGCAATATTGATTACTCAGAAAAAATCAGAACCAATTTCTTAGAAAAGAAAATTAGATAAATTGAAATAATTAAAAACTATGGGAAAATTCATACTTTTTTTATTATGTTACATAATACAAAAATCTATTTAAAAAGTTTGTCCATAGAATCAAATTTAAAAAAAAAAAGTTCTAGTTATTAAAATAAATGCAAGTTAAATACTTTGATTTAAAGAAAGTTTATAAGGAGCAAAATGATTAAAATTTAAACGGAAAATAAGATTCTACATTTAGTAGGTAATATATTTTAATTTAAATTTTTTTTTTTTTTTAAATTAATTGTAATAGGCAGGACCTAAGAGAGGGAAGAAAAGGAAAGAAAGAAAACTTTAATTTTGAAGGAACTGTTTTTCTTAATAATAAAGAACTAGTATTAAGATACCTATTTACAATTTTTTATGGCCAATACTTTTCGACATGGCACTTACTATTTACAATTAATACACATATATATTAACAATTAATTAAAACTTACATTACTTTACGAAACTTATCTTTATTATATTTTTTCAGAGTTAAAATTTATTGCCATACAAATCATTTCCCAGCATATAATCATAAATGATATAAAATGGTCTAAGAAGGTAGAAAATGGTTTAAAAAATTTCTTTATGGTTATCCTGCAATTTGCAAAATTTTTAAATATTGTGATAATTTTATCTTTTTGATCATGTGATACTTTTTTGCCCCATTAAATGAAAACCTAAAGATTTTGTTTTAAGACTGTTGTGTAATTTTGAACATGCCAAATTCATTCTGGAAAACAGTCTTTTGACAGAAGCTGTTGTTGTGGGTAGTATTAAACATAGGGAAAATAACTTAATCAGTTTTTGGAACCAGTCCCTGATGGTGTTCTTCCTTTCCTGATTTTTAAATTGCGTGAATACAAATAGTGATGTGTTATTTTTAAATTGCTTGAATACAAATTGCTATATGTGATTTTTAAACTGCGTTAATAAAAACGTAATGCATGGTTTTGAAATCGTGTGAATATGAATTGAGATGTATGTTTTTAAATTATGAAAAGAAAACTCACAATGTATGATTTTTAAAACTTGTGAATATTAATCACGCTGTGTGGTATTGAAATCTCGTGAAGATGAATTGTGATGGAGGATTTTTAAATCTCGTTAAAGTTAATATGAAATGCGCTGTGTAATTTTAATATCATGTAAATACGAATTACGATGTGTGACTTTTAAATTGCGAGAAGAATAAAAAATAATGATTCTTAAAATGCGTAAATATGAAGCGTGGTAAGTGACAACCAAAAATTAGGTTGGGTGTGTGTTGTTAAATTTGCATGTGTTCATGGGACTAACTAATATGCACGTGTTTTGAATTATTTTTTGCAAAAGAGATTGCGTTTAATATAAATTTCACACAGCTCGTTTTGTGTTAAAAAAATTTCTTGCACGTGTTTTGAATGTGTGTATGCACGTGTTTTGAATTATATTTTGCAAAAGAGATTGCGTTTAATATAAATTTCACACATATCGTTTTTTTTTTGTAAAAAAATTTTCTTCGGTAAAGGTGTTGATTTTGCTAAGATACGTAATTCCTTTTTAAGTTACAAAAATAATTTCAAACAGAATCGAATTTCACAAGTTGTAATATTGTGTTAAAATATCAGGATATTCAAAATCCCAACTAAAAATGCAGCAATAATGGGAAAGAAAAAAACACTTCCAAAAAAAATTATATTCATGTTAGAATCAGCACAAATAGAGCTCGTGAAAAGCAATTATTTTGATGCGCGATTCAAAATTTGTGTGCTGTCAAACTATAGTATTAAAAATATCAGATTTTTTTTAAAACACTGGGACGATCGTAGTAATGCCTATCAAAAAACTATCTAAATCCGTTTAGATTTCTGATGAAATTGGCGGAAATAAAGCGCGTCAAAAAGTGGTGTATTTAAATGGGGGTTTTAAAATTAAAATGTTGCAATAGAGTATAAAAAATATCGGGACTTTCTATATCCTGCAGAAATATGTAACAATAATTACTAAAATAACGATTGAAAAATAATTTAATTTGTGATTAAAATCGGCACAATTAAACCACGTCAAAAAATGGTTATTTAAATGATTGATTCTTTACTTGCGATTTGTAATAATATCATGCTAAAATATCGAAATTTAAAAATCCACAGCCAAATGGGTAGCAATAACTGCTGAAAAAACGATAAACAATCATTTAGATTTGCTAGGAGGTTTGCGTAAATAAAGCTTCTCATAACTTTATAATATCACAATTTCAGAAACTATGTGAAATTGGGTAGCAATAACCACCGAAAAGTCAATGGATTTATGATGAATTCGGGAGACAGAGCGTCAAAAGTGATAACTAAAATTCGAGATTTGCACGTCATAATAATGACGTATTAAAAATATTGGAATTTCCGAAACTGTGTAAATCTGTAGCCATCAAGAAAAAGTGATAAAAAAACTGAATTGATTGAAATTAGGTGGGTCAAAAACTAAAATGCGTAAATTTCAAATTTCCAAGTTTTTTATTTTTCAAAAAAAAAACTGGAATTATTTAGAAAATTTTTTGTTCAGATTGCTGCTGTGGGCCATACAACGAGGGTTGGCAAGCCGCAGGTTGTGCACCCCTAGTATACTGTGACATATTTTCGAAAGAGTAAAAAGACTTATGTGCTTTGTTATATCAGCTTGCATTTACAGATTTTTAAGATAGTGCTAATAAGCAAAACGTGTTGATATTTTACACCTGATTGAAAATTTTATTATGATAAAATGTTAAAGTCTGTTTTTACGATGCTAAAAGTTTATAAATAAATTTTAATCCTCTTTTGTAATTTAAATGACCTTTATTTTATAGATGATTGTTGAATTGTATGTTATGTTTTAGGTAATACTTGGACGTTCTAAAACTGCTTATATAAGTAGCCAAGACCCAAATGTGTCAAGAAACCACTGTTCTCTGAAATATACTCCAAATGGATGGTTAATAAAAGATTTAGGAGTAAGTGTTTTGTGTAATATTGTTTGTTTTGATTTAGTATTTTAATTCAGTCCCTAAAGATTAAAACTTTTTTCCCTTTCCTATTGCAGAGTGTCAACGGGACTTACATTGACAATGTTCGAATTCCTTCTAATGAACATGTTCCACTCACTTCTGGCTGTTCAATATATTTTGGACCAAAGGAAGATGCACCAGAAGGATATAAATTTGAAGGTGCCAAAGTAAGAAAAATTGCTAATTACCAGTTTGTCTCTTTGAAACTTTTGTTTTGAATTGAGACATTGTTTAACTGAAAACCACTATACAAGTTCAGTTTTTAATAAGATTTGTTTGTATCTATATAAAGATAGTAGAACACTCTTTTTGCTGGTAAAAATGTTGAAACAAAGTAATAGGTGCTAAGAAGCAAGTTTGAGGCTGATTTTTTTTTTTTTTTTGTATTATGTGCAATTATCACCAGATTGATACTCGTCATTGATATGAGGTAGATTTCTAATTTATTTTTAGACATTTTTGCATTCTTGTGCTGGAAACCAACTTTTCTTCATATTCAATGGAGACAATTTGTTGTGCAAGGAAATTTTTATCTGATTTTGTTCAATTATCAATATCATTATATTTCAGTTGTTAAACCAGATTTAATTTATATGTTTTTGTGTAAATGACCAGCTGCGTTTTGAGGATTTATTGCTCTATTTAGTTTACAGGTTTAGCTATTAATTGATTTAAATTTTTTTTTTTTTTTTTGAACTTGCTATGCAAGTTTAATTAATTGATTTCAGTTTCAATATGTGTTAAGGGTGTTTTGCAGGCTTTTAATAATTATGAGTTTTCTTTTTGGAAACTCAATTTGTTATTTAAAACATTTTATTGCTTTTCACGATCAGTGTATAATGTTTAAGCTGTTTTTTTCTTCTTCATATACCTTCATCAAATTGTAACTTTATTATTTCCATGAAAAATTAAAATGTTTCTAAATAAATAAACATAACTATAGTTTTAATATCTTTTTAACATTCAGATTTATTATGTACGAAAAATTAAGAAGAAACTAAAGAACAAATTTAAAAGAAAGATTTGTCCTTTATTATTCTATAAAATTCTGTATTATGAATCTGAGAGCAAATGTCTGCACTTAAAGTTATAAGATGTAATTTGCAAAAAGGTCATGCAAAATGGTATTGGTCAAATTGCAAAGTGGTAAGTTAATGAAAGCGGAAGTGCAGTGTGAAACTCTGAAGCTGTGAGCTTTTGTTGGAACACTAACTGTTTTTTTTCTCCTTCTATATAAAGTTTGTATTGAAGCAAGATATTTTTTGACACCTCTCTTATTTTAATTGTTTTAGGACTTAATTTTGATACTGTTAATTAAGCAGAATAATAATGTTTACATTCTCTTTATTTTACAGCTCTCAAATGGTGAAAATGAGCTGGGGAAAAGAGCTTCCCGTAAAAATTACTGTTCTCAGAAATCCTCTGACACTAAAGCTGTTAAAAGAAAAGCTTCTCCTACTGGCATGCCTCCCCAGAACAGCTCAGAAAAAAGGACTGTGATTGATGTGATTGGTGTTCCAGCTGTTGGAAACTCGAATCTCTTAGTAAAATCAAATAATCACAGCTGTGAAGAGGACGGTTATCACACTGATTCTTCTATATCAAGTTTAGACAGTTTAAAAACTAGAATACGTAAAGCCAATTCATCTCAAAAGAAGAAGGAAAAGCGAGCAAGATTCTGTCGGGAGGACAATTTAATTGGTCCATCCACTTCAACTGGTCTCTTTCGGCCAGTACCTGGTCTTGAAAGATTGCCTTTCCAAGTAAGGAATTTAATATTACTAGTACAGTAGACATTCTTTATAATACAAACCTTGAAATCTGGTACTAGCATTTTATTGAATTTTATGTTTTATAGATCAGTTCACTCATCTTTAAACTTACCTACTAAATATGGCAGTATTAGTGTGTAAAAGATCAATCTTAAAATGCTTTAAAATAATATTTGGTTACAAATAATTAAAAATATAAACTATGCATTTAAGTATTTAAAATTTACAGTAATTAATTCAATGAGAAAAAAAATTGCATTTGCAATTTTCTGCATCATTAGAATTAGTAACAAACAAATTAATCAATTTTGGTTTGTTTAGCTTTTGAAATTTAAACCTCTTAGCAAATTGTGTAATAAATTAATAGTTCTTAGTTATAGAAATTACTTAATTGCAAGTTTTATTGCTTTTAACTTCAAAACTAGTGTGGCTTTTGCAGAATTGCAGCTTATAGGGAATTGCAGTTTATGGAATTATGTTATATAGATGTTCTATTGTATAATAAATGCTTTTTGTTTGTCAGTAATGATTGTCAAACCTTATATTTTGAATGATTCTAAAACTAAATATTTTTTAATACGCTTTTTTCTTCTTCGAACTACTTTATGACAGGCCATTGAGAAATAATATTAAATAAATAATTTTAAGTACTAAACAAAATATGAAGTAAGCATGTAAATAATTAGAAATTGAAAGTGTAACTTGTATAGTTGTATCCTATTGAGAAAACATAAATATATGATAAAATTTTATGGAAGTATTGCAATCAAAATTAGTTTTATGTAATTTATTATGAATCTTTATCTGTCTGAAAATTATAAGTTTCTACACAAAGTTTGCAATAATTTTATAATTAGATCATTTGATAATTGTGCTTGAAGTTAAAATTTACAAATAGGTGTTGATCACAAAATTGCTACAGTATTGTTAATACATTTATTATACTTTATTAAATTATAAATTTCGAAATATATTATTATTTATATTTGTGATACCATTATAGGCATTACATATTTCCTGGGTTTTAAATTTTATAAATTTAATTTTTTTTAATCATTCTTAAAAATGTTATGATTAAATTAAATCAGTTATTTAATTTTTTTCTCATTTTATGAAGAGCGAATATAAATAGTACCTTTATTTATTTTTTTTAACAGTCAATGTAACAACTAACTCTTTATTCAATTGAGAAAAAAAAACTTATAGTATATAACTTATTGAGTATCATGCAAAATGAATATCAATTTTTAAACAAAATCTTATCTTCTCTAAGCTGCTTTATTCTTTTACGACAAAAATGTTTCTGTTACAGGGTTATATTAAATTCCCCTGTGGCAGAATTCTTTCTGGCTTTCTGCGGCAAATCTCCTGTACCCCTGGGGGTGCGCGTGCCACACTTTGGAAAACACTGCATTAGTCCAACCATTGGATGTTTTTAAAAAGGTTTTTAAAAAAGAAGAAAAGAAAAAAAATTGTCATTACATTTATGCTAAAAAATTTTTCCGCCTAAAATGTTGAACTCCTGAAGAGTATCTTTGAGAAAGACACCATTGTTAAGAACTTTAAAAGTAACTTGCTAAATAAAAGAATGTGTTGGATTTTTGCTCATTTTTTCAATCTAAAATAAAGACTTGATAATGGCCCACGATTGTTATGGCTTAACATTATTATGTATATTTTGAAACACAATACTTACTATATTTTATTTTGTATTCACATTTTGTATTCTTCATTTATATTGATCGATTCATATTTATTTTATATTTCTTTTCATTATTATTATTTCATTATAAATTTATCTATGATATTATAATATTTCTTTTATTTTATGATTATGACCTTCAATTTTTAAAACATTTTGATTTTTTTTCTTCTCTTCAACTGTTAAAGATTCGTCATTATTTTAAGTTATTCTGACCCTGTGTAAAGATAAATTTTGACTATTTTTGAAAGACCAATTCTAAAGACTTGTAATTCAGATCAGTGGGATTTGCTTCTGAGTGTAAGCCTGCAAGAAATAATTATTTTATGTGAGAGTTATATGTGAAAGTTATGTAGAGTTGAATGTATAGTTTTTAATTATCCATTAAGTAAGCTATTAAATGAAGATTAAAACATGTAGGACACAATATTAAAGAAAATGATATTTTAACTACTGAATCTAGTGAATTTCAGGCTTTTTAAATATTTTTGCTATGTAACTTTTTTTTGAATCTTTAACTCCATTTTTAATATAAGTGGAGTGATACCCCATGACAATTTAAAAAAAGAAAAAATGAATATGTTTTGCTATTTTAATAGAAGCAGTTCAATTACTTTTAATTTACATAATTTTTTTATCATCAGTGTTATCCTTTAATCAACTTCCATAAAATAAAAATACTTACTGCGAGCGACGAACAATTATAACTAACTCTTAAATATCCTAATTTGAATTAACTTTTGAAACTAGTTTCAACCCTTTTGTTACCATTTGTTTTGGCAAAATTTGTTTCAAAAGCACTAATTTTTTAAAAAATATTTTAATTTTTAAGAACTCTAAATTAACTATTGTAAATATCAGCATGCTTGAAAGTCAAATGCTATGACATAGCGGGAAAAGTGCGGCTGTGCAAAGCAAAAAAAAAAAAAATTCTCATATCAATCTCTGCAAGATTAAGATTGAGAATGTTTGACTATACGCCGAAGAGCCATTACATTTTGACCACCCTGCTAATAACATGTAGGACCACCTTTAGCCCTCAAAACTGTTAGCACCTGCCATGGCATTGATTCCACAAGGTGCTGATAGGTAGTCTGAGGTATCTGGTATCAAGCGCTCACCAACTGGTCCTGCAATTCCCTCACATTGTGAGGGGGTAGTGGGACAGCCGGAATTTGGTTATCCAAGTAGAACCACAAATGCTCTATTGGATTAAGGTCAGGTGAATTTGGGGGCCAAGACTTGACTTGAAAGTCACTGGAATGTTCCTCGACAATTCGACCCTTATGACATGGTGCATTATCCTGTTGGTAAACTCCATCCCCCGCAGGAAAAACTGTTGCCATGAATGGGTGAACCTGGTCTGTAACTATGTTCAAGTAGCTTACAGACGTCAGGGATTTTCCTATGAGGATTATGGGTCCTAATGTGCCCCATGAAAACATTGTTCCTGGGTGAGAAACTGTGAAAACCTAGGCGAGCCCATTGTTATAGATGGAGGGTGGTCATAATGTAATGGCTCTTCGGTGTATATATATTTTTTTAAATGAGTAATACTAAAAAATTTTCTTTGATGTTTACAAATATTGACTGTGGAACAAACTGGAAGATATTTGAGAATTTTGACTGTTTTTTGTTTATAATGAGAGATATTAAAAATATTTTCCCTGGTGGTGATAAATTTCCCCCGAACAGTGTTTGCACGTTCGTGTAATACAAATCTGCTTTTAATACAGAATTATTTTGCTCAGTAGCTCTTTCCCTTCATATTAATTATAATTTTAATAATAGAAAATTAGCAGTTACAAGGTGCTGGGTATGTATTCTACTTTGATTCCTATTGATACTGATGCATTATATTATTGGAGTCAATAAGTGTGGCTTATGCCAAAAATGTGTTTCTTCTTTGTGGTATAATTAATTTTTAATAAGCTTCAAATAAACATACTTTGATCACTCACTTTAGGAGAATTCTGACAGCGAAAATTCACAGAGCCTTTTGAATGATGATATTGCTGATTGGAATCCAGACAGTCAGACTTATAAGAATCAAGATTTGAAGAATGTTAGTCCTGTGAAGAAATTCTTGTGTTCCACTGATTTAAATTCAAGTAGTGTGGCTGTACATTCTAATCTTCTTAAAGTCTTACAAAAGAAAGTGAATGACTTGCAGAAGACTATCAAAACTTTAAATTTAAAATTTTCTGATACTATGAATGAAAATGCAAGACTAGTTGAAGTAAGTTATTATTAGTGTTTTTTGCTTGTTTGGTTTTTAATGTGTGTTATATTTATTGTTTATCAAATAATTTTTATAATATACTTTTTAAATATACTCATTTTTTTTTGAAAAATGTTTGCTGCTGGTGGTTTTGACATTTTCATTTTTAATGCTTCAAAATGTTCATACTTTTTTTAATGTAACTGTATTTAGAGCTATTTCTTCCCTTTCCAATCAAAAAGCAGTGGTATGAAGGGTCATTATTCTGGTATTCAATTCTTGATTGGTAAACGTTTTTTGTATTAAAAAATTAGAAGTCTTTTGTTGTTTGCTAGACCATTTGTAGGTGTAAAATGGAAGTGAGGTTTTATATACATGACCAGAATGGAATATTGAGTATTGTCCTGTAATAGAGTTTATGGCGTATTGATTAGGGGAATATCTTTAAGGAAAAAATTTTTTTCTGTTGATCTAACTAAAAAAAACTAAAACTAATGGCTTTTTATCCTTCTTTCTTATTTTTTTAAGTATTTCAAAAGTAAAAATCCTTAAAATCACTGGTTAAAAGAAAAAAAAGATAAATTAAAATTACAATTAAAGTAAAATTTTATTACTTTGTATTTTGCTAGTAAATAGTGTCAAAAATATTGTAATGCTAAAAATTGCTTATAAGTAAACTATAAATAAAGTAGATAAAATTTAATTTTTATGTGTTATCTAGGAATTGTTACTGTTATTTATACAGGTGCAATGAAAGTGTTTTTTTTAAAGAATATGCTGAGAGGCTTTTCTTCCTGCTCATAAAGCTGTAGTTACTTCATGTTCGTCATTGTTTTTTTTTTTTTGTCATTTTGCTTATAAAATATATAGTATTTATAATTTTATGTAATAACGCTTTGTTAATGTGCTATTCTTACCAAAATGAACGATTGCTTGGATTTGAAAAATTATTAAATATACTTGTAAAAAAAATAAAATAATAAACTTAGGAATACAGTTTGTGGGACTCAACGTAAAGAAATAAATGAGAAGTGATTTGATTTTGCTAGTTAATGATATAAAACAATGACCTGATATCATTATAGTTAGGTTTCATGGCAGTATGATGACATAGGGACAATTGTCACCAAATGTTCTATAAATGTCGCTAAAATGATATGCATGGGCAACAAAATTTTCGCCATGAACTTTGTTTGAAAATTGCAAAATAATAACGAAAAATAGTTACTTACTTTTTTTTTTGCATCAAAATCCATGCATTTGAAAAAAAATTTTGTACTAATTTTATTCTAAGCGTAGGTTAGGTTTCAGTTTTAAACTTTTTCAAATGAGTAATGGAAAGTGCCTGGTTCAAAAAATTTTCAGTGTTGAAATTTCAAATTTACTTGTTTTGCTACACTCTGCAGTCGTGTACTGATAGTGTAATTGTTCATCAATAAAACATAATTTTTTCCTCTTTTTGCAATCTTTTATTAAAAATTTTTAGTATAATATTTTGTTAATTTTTACTTTCTGTTTTCCTCATTTTTTTTATTTGGTCTCAGCATTTTAATCTATGTTGAATCTGTTTACTAATATTATGTAAACTTTCTTTGCACTTAATTTTAATAAATTCTAATCTTTAATCATTATGGGGTAATGATACTAATTAGTTTTAGAGTGTTATAGATAGTAATTAATTACTTTTGATGAGTACCTTAACATGAATTATACAATTGTGAAGTTTAATATTTTTTTCTTCTCAAGTTTGTCTACCATATTAATTTTTTGGACCAGTAAATGAATTTCCATTGTTAGTGTGAACCCTAATTATTACTGCAGTGATATCATTATTGAAATTTATCTCTTTAGTCTTTTATATTTTTAAAAATTTCAATAAAAATATTTAAGTGTGTTATAAACCTAGCAACAATCTCCCTCTCATTTTTTATATTTTATTTTAAATCATGACTGGCCCGTTTGGCATGGCATAGATCGGCCTGTATGGTATTTTTTACTTACTAGTTCATCAGTTGATATTTCTCAAATGAATATTCGTGCCAAGAATTTTTTTAAAATTCCATTGTACTTGTACATTTTTGTACACACTTTCTTAATTTCAAAGTCTTAAGGTTTGGTGTAAAGTTAAACACACAAAACAGCAGCAGCTTAAATTTTTTTTATACATTGAGCTTACTTTTACCTAACTTAAAATATTTTACAAGACTTCTTTCTATTCAACTATGTGTCATTATTATTAATAAACTAGTTAGAAATTAAGATTTATTCTTGTTATAAGTTCTAATATGGGATAATCTTAGAAATTAAGATTTATTCTTGTTATAAGTTCTAATATGGGATAATCTTACTTGATTTAAAACTTCATTTTCTTCAAAGATATGCAAATTGGAAATAACAATTGACATGATTCAAGCATTCAAAAACAGAAGACTAAATTCAAAATTTGCCGATTGTTATTTCCAAATTGTATATTTTTGAAGCGAATGAAGTAATATCTTATTGTTTCAGTTTTTTGGGAATATGTATTTAATGGAATGTTCTTGTTAAAGGTTTTGAAATCTAAAGAAGAAGCTGAAATAAATGTGAAGGAAGATTTCAAAAAACTCTTAGAAGATGAACTGATTTGTAATATTTGTACAGAGCTGTATATAAAAGTAATTGTTTAAGATTTTTTTTTTTTTAAAAAAAGAAAAGATTTTGTTTAAAAGATAAGTTTGAATATCAACAAAGTAACAGCACTTAGCAAAGTAATAAGTTAAATGAATGACGAAACCAAGTTGGAGAAATAGCATATTTAAATTTGATAAAAAATTATGTTTTCATAATTTGATTTTTTATCAGATAAGCATTCCAATTTGTCTGTAAAACATGTTATATTAGTCTATATTATGTTATATTAGTCTGTTTAAACATGTTTTTGTCATTTTTTGTTGTATCGATATCGATAAGAATACTAACTATTTTAGTTTTTAACATCTATGAATTTTAGCTCTAATTATAAAAATATTAATTAATTGAAAAGCACTTAAAAGCAATCTTATTTTTCCCTGTGGTGGTTTATGAATGATTTTTTATTTTTTAAGTATGAAGGTTGTATTATACGTTACGAAGAAATCTGAATGATGATGCTTGTAGTATTGAATGAGATTTTTTTTTTAAGACTCTTTTGTTTAATTTTTTTAAAATAAGTTTCTGCTTATCAAGTGGTTTCATAAAATAAGTCTCGTGTGGTTATTAACTACTTCTATTTTAAAGTTTAACTTCAAAAGAGATCAAAGTAGAGTTGTTTTAAGTTCATTGCACATCTGCTCTCACGTTTGCATGTGTTACTGTCCCGTGTTCTTTATTGTTATCATGCATTAATGTGTTAACTATTTTTTTATATTTTAGAACGGTGGTTTCAAAGTTTAGAACTTTTTTTTTCTGATATTGAGTATGAAACCTGAAATCAAATGTTAAAAAAAGAGCTTTTATAAAATTTTCGAAGGAATTTAATTTCTTTTTCTGATTTTGTTGATCCAATTACCTAAATTAATATATGAATTTAATGAAATAGGTTATGAAATTTAATTTTTTATTGTGACTTACCATATTTTTTGAATTGTTTTAGCCAATAACCTTGGGATGTTCTCACACATTTTGTCAACATTGTATTTTTGAGTGGAAGAAAAAGAAAAAGCAATGTCCTATGTGTCGAGAAAGAATTGAAACAGAAACTACTTGCCTGTTTTTGGACAACTTTATAAACAAAGCAGTAGAGAAATTGGATCCACCTAGTTTAGAGAAACGTCTGGAACTATTGAAAAAAAGAGAAGAATCACAAAGTAAATTTAAAATTATTTTAAAATTTAAAATGTATTGTTTTCATTCTTGATTTTTTTGTATTAATTATCTATATCTGTAATCACGAAGAAAAATAAAAGCTGACATAATTACTAATGCCTGTAACTTTAAGTTGATTTTCTTTTTAGCATTTCCATTGCCTTAAATTTCATTACCATAATTATGCTTTTCATGGAACCTAGGAGAAGAAATTTTAATAGTTCTTAAAAATGCCACGGCATAAAACAATTTACAATTGTTGTAAGTCTATTTTTACTAGCCATAATATCATGAGATATAATCTAATTCTTCATTTTTAATAAACTAAGTATCTTTGGCAGTCATCTGCTTGAAATTAAAAGTTATAAAGGTATTATTTACTTTTAAATATTTCTTTATCTTTTTTTATAGGAACTTACATTATTTATTAATTATCCTTTCTTAGCATTCTAATTAATTTTGAATTCTTAGCTCTGCTATTATTTTGATTATTATTCCAAACTAAAAGATCTGGCTCATAAAAATATTGCAAACCTTAAAAAATTCTTTAATTATTACTACATTCTTCTTATATTCTGTCTGGCATTTACTCATTTGGTTATTAATTCTCAGTTGCTTCTTCTATTTATTCATATATTTTTGCGGGTAAATAGTTGTAATGAGGATTATTGCTTTTGAAATACATCCAATAATGTAACAGCAACAAAAATTTATTTATTAATATTTAAAACAATAAACAAAACAATTATGAAAATATTAAGGGCCCTCAGCGGCCAAAATACAGAAATGTAAAAAGATACTCTAATAGAGGAAAGACCCAGGGCTAAAGAGAATAGAAGGGCTAGTTCACTCCTTTGAGGTAAAGCGCTTA
>NC_092211.1:32691481-32837498 GCF_043381705.1 Parasteatoda tepidariorum
TAGAAATTTTACAATTGTTTATAGACATTTAAATTTACGATGATATAATTTATAGATATTTAAATTGAAAAGAATATAATTTTTAAAAAAAATCATAAATATTTAGAATAACTACATTAAAAAATATGTTATGAAATTAGGAGAATTTCAACTATATACTATATATTTTATTTATACTTTTTATTTACATTTTAATTTTCTTTGACTTTATCCATTTTTTAATTCTTTTCACCTGCCTTTCTTTTTGAAGTAACGAGGCGTTTCTATTTAGATAATGAATTTTTATAAAAGTTCTTAACGACAGAATAAACGTATTGCTGTTTTATATTAGCTGTGTCATTTCGGAATCCATTCTTTACATAGTTGTTCATTTCAACACGCGGAAAATTATATTTTTTCCTTTTGTTTTTGTATCAGAATTTTTGCAAATTGCAATCGTGCAAACTGGCATTTCGGTAATAGTTTTAAATTCTTGTAAATTCACTGCAAAAACTGAGGAAAGTCATTATAGAAAATAACAAATGTCTTAGAATATCTCGCAAAAAGAAATGATCCAATATTAGTTAGAGCTAGTAAGGCCGAACGCTCCGTTCTTGAAGTAAAAGTGCGAGCTTTGCGCCAAAGTGACGTCACTAGAGAAAATCGGAGGATTGGCGCGGCAAGAGTTACTTCAAAGGAGTGAACCAGCCCTTCTATTCTCTTTAGCCCTTGGAAAGACCAGCCTAACAAGCCGGCTCCTCTTCATCTACTCTTCTTTAATTTTGTTCGTGATTAACTCGGCCTCTAGCGGTGAGCCAATCACTACAATTGTAAAAGGTAGGTTTTGTAGGCAGATAGTGCAGAATAAATGCTTTAATTTTATTCTATTAATATATGAATATAATTTTTTCCACTAGTATTTTTTTTAAATTTTCCTGTGATCTAATTATAAATTAATATGATGAAATTCTCAGCATGTGAATATGCCTGTCCTATTGGTCAATAATAATCTAATTTTGCAAATTTAGTCAACTCATTTATTTTAGTTTGGTACTTTTCCATTGCTTTTGCATCATTTAAAATACTATTACCAAAAGTTAAGCATAATTCATAAATATGGAAAAGTATAAAATTATTTTTTTGCTATTCTTGAAACACTTAGGGGAGAGTTGGGTAGCCCCGCCCACTTAAGGAGTATTGCTTATATTTCTGTACAATATTGAGTAATAATCAATATTTTTGTATGTTTCTATTGTTTTATCATTTAATTATATAATGTAAAAAGAATAGTTTAACTCAGAGCTCGAAAAACTGCCAGTATGCTCGTCCTTGGCTGTCGAAAATTCCCCGTGGACAACAAATTTCTCGAATCCAACGTCCGCACGGACGGCCATTTTCCCATTAATGTTCGTGATATATTTTTAATTTTTGTTATCTTACAAGAGTCTAGCTCCTCGCTTCTAAAATGACCCTCTAATCTCGAAATACAGCAACATACTGCGCTTGGTGGAATTGATGTTTTCTCTGTCTGGGAGTACTGCAGCGGTTGAAAGGGGCTTTTCAGCAATAATCTTACAAAAAAACACATTTCGTACTGGTCTTAAACAAGAAGCGTCAACCGCAATTATGAACATCTACCTAAGTGAAAAACCTCTTTCAGATTTCTGTGATGAAATTTCTGTAAATCATTGGCTTGATTGTGGAACTGGCAAACGTCGTATTTGATTCATTTAAAAAACGCTGTACCATTGGATAAATTGACAGATAACTTGACCTTTATTATTTAAATTATTTCATTAAAGAAATACTAGGTTTTACTATTAGTAACCTAGTACTTATTTTATTACCGTATAATGTTATCCTAGTATTTGTAATCCAAGTAACTACTAATTCATTGTGCAATTTATATAATTGTTAGTAATAAATAAGAGAAAATTATATTTTTATTTATTTAGAAGCGACGGGTTAGTTTCAAAGGAGGACGGGTACATTGTTGGACAAGCCGTCCTCTAGGACGGGTAAAATTTCTAAGTTTTTTCGAGCCCTGGTTTAACTTTAAAAAATAGAAATTTAAAAAATTTGACTACTGTATTCAACATATTTTCAAAACTATTGTTTACCATGTTACCAGCTGCAGAAATACTTGAAACTTTGAAAATAATATTTTTTTAATATGACAATTAATGTCCGATGGCCCATTGACTTGAAAAAATATTCTATACATACGAAATTGACAGTGGGCGGGGGTACCCGACACTCCCCTATTCATTTAAATTTTCAGTTTTTAAAAGTTAATATATTTTTACTTAAATGTAGTTATATCAAAAATTATAACATCCATTGGAAAATGACTTCAATCTTTGGCAAAAATATTTTCACACAATTTCATAAACAGAACTTAGGCAAGAATGTAAAATTTGACCCTTGATTAGGGAAAACATAAAACAAGAAAATTGAAACAAATAAAAAGGTGTTATTTCTAAAGATTTTAAATAAAATTCTCTTTTTACATTTGCTTTTCATACGTATTTTGAAAAATAAAATTCTTTACAAGTCAAGTTTTTAGTAACCATGTGTGTTTATAAACTATTTTTAATTTATTATTTAACTTATTTTTTTTATTAATTATTTTTTAATTAAAACCTTTGAAAAAACATGGCGTACACATTTTAAGTTAGTTACATCAAATGTATCAATAAATCCAAATTTTGTTAAACCTGATATTTTTGTCTAATTTTTATCACTTCAAAATGTATTTTATTTTTATATTGTCAAAGTTTTTTATGTTTGCTTTTAAATTTTATCTGGAACATTAAAGCTTCATATATTATTCTGATTAATATTCTATAAAGCTCATTTTAAATTTTATTTTAGAAAAAAAACCAAAGCGTAAAAAATCTAAAAGTAATAATAGAAGAACCAGTAACCCACCAGAAGTTGCTGAAGTTGACAGAGAAGATGAAGTAGAATATCTTCGATCACGAATCAGTGAAATTCAGTCTTATACAGATGACATTCAAAGTTATGTTGATGTAATTGATGAACTGATTAATGATAGAATTCCAGACAGTGGAGAAAATAATAGTCATGCCTACTTTGGTGGATTTGGGCGTTGTTACAATTGCGGTAATAATAATTCTTTAAACTCTGATTTTTGTTATTGATTTTTTTTTTTTGCCAGAGTAATATCATTAAAGCACTATCATCTATACTTTTTAAAAAAAAATAGGTATTTCAAAGTCAAATTTTTTTCAAATTTCAATATAAAGGAAAAAAACTTTCATTTTATTTTTAAAACTAAGAATGTTGCCTGTGTGTAACAAAGCCTTAATACACGTAATTAAAATATATGTTTGGCACTCTTCACTTGAATTATAGCGGTGATCTGCGGACTGAACTGTTGAAAGTAAAAATATAAGTTTAGACAGAGAAACTTTAAATACTAACCAGTGTAGTAACAAAAATTTCTTATTGGGAAATTTAAGAATCAAACTTTTTAAACATTTTTTTTCTTTAAATATGGTGTTCTCTTTTTCTGAAATATTTACTATATTAAAAGTAAGTTATTGTATATAAATATTATTATATATAAATGTCTACAAGTATAAAAAAATCTCAATTTTGAAATTTCAATTTTATTGCACAGCAGATTACTCGATTTTAAAAGACAAGTGCTTTTAAAACCTTTGTGATATTGAGTTAGTACATAACTGATGAAAAATTTTTGTTTACCAAGCATAATTTAGAATTGAATTTTTTAAATTTTCTTTAATTTAAATTAATTTGTTTGTGGTTTGATGCCTGGCAAATTGGCTACTTGTCATTTATATAATATATATATGAAGGTTTCAACCTTAAATAAAAAATAGCTTTCTTTTTATTTATTTACGGACGTTTGTAATAGTTATATAGTAATGCTAACAATTTTAGTTTGTTAGAAATATTAAGTATTTTCAGGGCTCCTACAGGTCTGAGAGAACAGGAAAATCTGGAATTGTCAGGGAATTTTATTTTGATTCTAAGATGCAGGGAAAGTTGAATTTTTAAATTTTTTTTAATACTAAAACAGGGTTGCCACTCAAATCTGGAAAAAAAAATTCATGTGTTTTCCCTGTACATGTTATAGCAATATATTACGAGGAAACAACAATTACTGTGCTCTTGTGTGAGCTATATTGGACTAACTATATTTATTAGTTTTAATAGCTGGGAAAAGAGCTGAACATACTTCAATAATGCTATGAGAAATGAAATAGTTTAGTATAACTGAAATATCATGGTTAAATATCCCATAGATCAGTGGTGCGCAAACTAGGGGTCGCGACCCCTGTGGGGGTCGCTAGAAGTTCTTTGGGGGTCGTCAAATTTTTATGAAATGCATTATCCCTGCATGCTGCATACTATACAGTGTACATATAAAGAGTGAAGCGCCGTCACTCACTGTTTAATTGCAATTTCATGCTGTCCACTCTTTCTTTGACCGTAATGCGTAATGTATTCTCTATCTGGCTATCCGTGGAAAAACAATATCCCGTTTTATGCAAGAATGCCATCAGAGTGTTAATACAATTTGCATCAACGTATTTATGTGAAACTGGATTTAGCAAACTAGTTTCAATAAAAACTAAATACCGCTCGCGTTTAAACCCTGAAGATGATATGCGAATTGCAATTAGCAACATACATCCAAACATCGATGAGATAATTAGAAACTTGCAGCCACATACATTTCATTAAAGGGCAATTACTGATTTTTGTGTTATACAAAAAGTATTTTCTTAAAATTATAAATAAAATTATTATGAGTCAAATATGATGTTATTCGATGAAACGAAAGAAATGCTCAAAATATACATCGTATTTGTGGACATTTATCTCTAGGGGTCGCCAAAAATTTTCTCTCTACAAAAGGGGTCGCAGTCGAAAAAAGTTTGCGCACCACTGCCATAGATTACGCTTTGAGTGGTCACATTTTTTAAAAGACCAAAATAAAAAAACAAAATTCCCTGTATTTTCCCAGTTTGTAAAGAAAAATTCAAAATTCCCTGCATTTTCCCTGTTATTTTAGGTGATTTTTAAATTCCCTGTATTTTCCAGGTTTTCCCTGTGGAGTGGCAACCCTGTAAAATTCCCATATAATATAATACCTGTAAAATAACCAGTCTTAGAATTTCCAGAAACAATTATCAGTTATTTAAATAATTCTAACATCTATTACTATTATTTGTTATAAAAACTCACTTTTTAATAGGCTTTTCCAAATTTCCATCCTCATTCAATGATATTTTTCTGCTCTCAAAATATAATATTTGACATTATAAAAAAGAAAAATCAAAGTTTTCCAATGAAAAATTGCATGGTACAGTAGGGAACCGATTATCTGGAACGGTCGGGACCATCGCCATTCCGGATAACTGATTTTTCTGGTTTTCTGAATCGCTACAAAAAGCCGTTTTTTATTGTTAAACCCAACTAAAAAAAAATATTTGGAAATAATCTTAAAAATAAGAAAAAACGATGAAGTAATACACTAATGATTATTTCTAAAATGATGGTAAGGTAAACATCTTTAAAAAAAGAAGGAAAAATCATAAAATCTTATGAGGGAAAATTTTTTTTTTTAAAAAGGCGAGAAAATTTATTGAATTTCGTTCCGGTTTTCTGATTTCCGGATAACGGGTTCTATACTGTATATATAATATATAGTCAGAGTTTACATGGAAATTTTCCTGTAATACTTTGAAAAATCAGGTAATTTTTTTTCTTCTTCAGAAATTAAGTGGGAACCCTGTTTAGGTATAATGTTTTTAAATAATGCTGATACACTGTAGCAGAGCTTTGATTAGTAAATGAAAAAATAAATAAGTGAAAGTAAATAAAAAATTTAAAACTAAATCTGATTTTCATTGTAGAATCATGATTCTTACGAACCCTGTTTGTAAAAATGTATCGTAAAAATTCATTTCTCTTTGGTATTGATGCTTATGACTGTAAAATTTATTTCCTTATTATTAATTAAAAAAAACTTAAATGTTTTTTCCCTTTTTTAGGTCGACTCGGGCATTGGGCTGACGATTGTCCTCATTAGAAAAGAGCTAGTTATTTATAACCATTCAAAACTTCTTTGGTGTAACTATGTTTCGATATTAGTTGGTATTGCAACCATCTTTTTCCTCCTTTTGTATATGATTATCATTATAAAATTTTTTATGTCAAATGTTTATTTCCTTCTATTTTTTGAAAAAGTCTTCTGATATAAAAGTAGAATACTGTGTTTAAAAATAAAGATCTTAGTGTTATTCTTTAAAATTGTATTTTTGTGCTTCATTTTTGTATCATAATAACAGCAATAACTAAGAGGTAACATTAGAGTTCACACTGTCTTTATATTATTCTAGTGGTTTTTTTTTTAAAAAAAAAGCTGTGTTTAATAAGTTGGAAATATTAATAATTACTGAAAAGTCACCATTTTATTATTCCCTTTAGTCAATATTTTTACAATTTAAGTAAATAGGTTGAATTTTGTTGGTGGTATGTATATGATATGAAAACCTAATCATATGTTTTGCATTTTAGTTTAAAGCCAGTCTCATATAAATCAATTCAAGATGGCATTGATTTTTCATAGTTATTCTCATTTTTTATGATATAGTTTGTTGCTAAAATATTAGAAAGTAGTCACTCATGATGAAGTTAAATATAACTAAATATTTATTAGTTTTGTTATAGTTAGCATAACAAAGGGACATATTTCTGAGTTAATAATAGATTTTTTTTTATAATTAATAAATTTTGAGTTTCATTGAAAGAACTTATTATTCTTATGCATTCATAATTTTCAAAATTTCCTAATGAATTTTCGGAATGGGAAATGAAAGGCTTATAACTTATTTTTTGACCAGTAAAAATAGCGAAGACTAATGTTCATCTCTTAATTATTATTTATATCTTCTTTATTTGCAAAAATTAATTATTTAGCTCTAATAATAGCTAAATTACTAAAAATAATGTCAAATTAGAAAAATGTTTCCAACTTTGTGAATCATCTGAAAATTTTATTATGGGTTTAAAAATTAATATATCTTAAAATTGCTAATTTTTTGTCCACCTAATGTAATTATGTAGTTACAAGGTGTGGCATGAATATATAAAAATATTTTTAGTTTTTGTGTACATGGCAAAATGAAATGATTTCATAGCTTGATCTTCTAAACAATGTTTTGATACTGGCTAATTAAAATTTTTTCCAGGAATTTAGCTTTAAACAGGTTTTTGAACAAAATTCACAATCAATATTCAATATAAACTGGTTTCTAATCAAAGTAAACTTTTAGTTAAAAATCATTTTTTGTGTAGAAATATTATCTGGTATTATTTGACAGAATTGGGACCCATATAAAAAGATTTTAGTAGCTGAAATATTTTGTCATAGTTATCAAGGCACCAAGTTTTTTTGTCATAAAAAAATTTAAAAAAAGTACTTGAATAAAGAAAGGACAGTGTACTCTGGATTACCTTTTAAAATTTTGATTAAATTATCTTTAGTTGCTCACAAAGTGTTGTAATGATTTAGCTATTATCTAAATTTTTAATACTTTATGTGATCATCGATAAAAATCTAACTGGTGAAACTTCTTTTCCAATTTCAGAAAGTTACTTATAAAATTTTACCAGTTATTTAATGTTATTTATTTTAAAACTTAACCATACTATACCTCAATCACTGCTGCAAATCTTGTCAGTCTCAATGTAGGTGTATGCAATTGAATAACATTTCTCTTGAAATAGAAATAATTTAAAATTACTGTAAACAAATTACTTTTTCATTGATTTCAGATGAAATATGTTAAGCATGATTGATTTGTATACATTAATTATAAGGCATCTAAAGGCTAATATAAACTAACTCAGTGGCGCGACAGCCCATTAAGAGGGCCAAGGCCGACTGTACCCATCTCAGTTTTCTTGACCTTGGGCTCTGGGGTGCAGGAGCATATGTTCCGGTCAGGTGGTCAGCCGAACGCGGAACCCCCAGTGTTAGTTCCCAAGCATGCTTGGTACTCATTTTATCGACCCACTGAAGGGATGAAAGGCTGAGTGAACCTTGCCCGGCCCGAGGATCGAACCAGGGACCTGTGGCACGACAGCGCGAAGCGCTACCGCTCAGCCACCGGGCTTAAAGGCTAATATAACTTGAAATAAATCCATAATAACAAATTAATGTAATACAATAATGCAAAAACAATTCCATTTCGAGTATTTTAAAATATATCATTAAGAGAAGAAATAAATAAAAGGAAGTTACTATTAGAGAATTTGTCCAATCATCTAAGATGTTAGGACCAAAATTTCTTACATTAGTGTTGACAATGTATACAAACAACTAATATCTAAGTTCATTTAAAGCACAGTATTAAATTGATTCAATACTATTATAAATATCAAGCCTGGTGCCAATCACTTCAAATTATAATAAATTGCTTTATATATTAATATGATTTCTAAGTAAGGATTTAAAATATTAATTAGAATAGTAAACTGTGCAATGTTTGCAATAGCACTCTCCTTTTATGCTTTGAAACTTTAATATATTTAGCTTTGTTCATTACTTTGAAGATTATTTTTTATTCAAATAATATGTAGATTTTCTTGCCCTTTCCATTAAACTGTGTATTTAGACCCTAATAAAATTTTTCTTACTTTGTATATTTGTTTCCTTTCATATTTTTTAAAACTCTTATAAAAGAGACTTAATATATTTTCTTATAATTATATTACAATTTCTAAACTGATAAAAAGCAGAAAACTTTTTTGTTAACCAATTTTGGCCAAAGGTGCAGAAACATGCCATTTCAATAAGTATTTCTTTAGTAACATCGTGACATATTTTTTGCTGATTTTAATTTTCCTGCTATTTTTAAGGGTTCTGAAAACATTGATAAAATATTAGTAATCAAATTTTCATACTACGCTAGTTTTTAAACTTGAAACGGTATATTTTTTATTAATTTTATTTTTCTGCTATTTTCAAAGGTTTTGAAGACACATATAAAATATTAGTAAATCAAGTGTCATAGGCACATGTAGTTGAGAAATTTTCTAACTACATTAGTTTTTTTTAAAAAAAACTTAAAACGGTTATTGACAAATTTAGATCTTTTGAAAATGAATAATTATCCCATTTGAGATTATTCGTATGCATTTATGATTAAAGTTGCAAGATCTGTAAATAAAATTAATGTCATAAAAAACTAAGGTTTAACTAAATGATTTATCCAATAGTGTATAGAAGCATCATTTTATTTCTTAAATATTTTTCAATCGCAGAACTGTTTTGTATCTTAATGAAGGTACTCTTAAGAATATTCAGGAAAATGCCACAATTTATAAAATGGGTTAACTGTTAGAAACAAAGTTTTTTGAGAAGGTAGAAATTTTTTTCACAGTATTTGTTTGTAAGAAATGAGGTTCTCTGGTGATTTTGAGGTACAAACCTGTTTTCTTCTGTCACAGTGTGATCAAGACAAAAAATCACTTTTTGAACTTACAAGCAATCCTTCACACATGTTAGAATATTCTGGTATAAAATTATAGCATTAACTTTAGCTTATACAGGAGCAACAATAACTGCGTAAAAAATGGCAACTTAATTTGAGGTATGTATGAGTTGCAGAAAACTAGTTATCCCTTATAGTATTTTTTGTTACTGCACATCAAATAAATAATCTTGAAGCACTCTGTGAAAACTTGACACATTGTTCGAATCTCTTAATTTAAAATTAAGTTTTATTTTTGAGAAAATTTCGAGGTAATGCATATGGCGTTACCTTAAAGGAACTAACATAACATTAATTAATAGATGATTATAGTAATTTGCAACATTTTATCATGTTTAGACTTTTGGCTGAAATGGAGTCTGTTTCACACTAAGCTATCAAATAGATAGTACATAATCAGGTTTATCCTATTATAGCAAGGTAAGTTGGTTATCTTGCTCCAAGGTCTCAATAAATTCTGGGATTTGAAAGAAAAAATATGTAAGTTTTTACAAACTATAAATCAAGATACAAGCTTGTTCTCCGATCAAATATGGTTGCAAGATTTATCTTTTATGGTTGATGTAACCAAACACTTATCCGATTTAAATTTATTGTTATAAGGCAAGGATCAGATCATTTCAAACATGTTTGACATAATTAAAAAAGCATTCAAATGTAAACTATTTCTTCCGGAAAGGCAACTGAAAAATGAAGATTTAACGCACTTCCCAACGTGCAACAAGAACCAATGTAGTTTAGAGAAATAGAAAAGATAATNTATCTTACTGAACTGAAAACCCACCTAAAGTTAAGCTTTGTTTATTTGGCCCAAGTTAGCTTTTGAGTTTGACACCCCTGCTTTAATACTTGTTGATTGAGCAAAGTAACTTCTCTTTCAATTTTAGTAAACTATTTTTTTCTCTTTCTTTTCAACTCAATATGTTTATAGTTATTAGCTTTTTGTAATTAAATCAATGTAAATATAATAATATGCAGCAATTTATTAGTTAACACCATACATGGGTACGTTAATTTTAAAAAGTAATGAGTAAAAGTGCAAAAAAATGCATGTGTGTTTTGCATAAGTACAAAAAAGAAAAAAGGAACGTTTTTAAAGCACATTTCGAGGAAATCGAAAATTCTAAGTAACATTGAATTTCGTTAAAATTTTTTAAAAAAAAAGTATAATTTAAAATGCATTAAATTTATTGAAATAGTGAACGATGAAAATACCCAGAAACAAAACCAGAAATCAAAATATACCTTTGTTTAAAAAAGATTAAGTCTGTAAGGTACTCTTCCCCCACTCTAAATAAAAGTACTGATTTTAAAAAAGTAATGAAGTACAAGTAAAAGTATTGCCATGCATGGTTAATGCAGTATTATGTTAACATGGAAGTAGATTTTCTTTTCTGTCTGAAGGGGATCTTTTTATTCTTAAATGATTTAAGTATTGTTAATTGATCAACCGTATATGTCTTTGTATTTTAATAGTATATGTAATTAACAATTGTAATTGAAAGTATCTTAAGAATATCTCAAACCACAAAAAGGAAATTCCTCCATTACGCCAATAATCCATGAAACTGTTTTAATTATCTTACATAATCAGAGATGAAAATCAGCAAAAATGTTGCAAGATTACAAACAAAAAGTTAAGACACATTTTTTAGAATGGTAACCAGTTTCAATAGTGAACTGACGCATTAGAACCAAAATTGATTTAAGAAAAGTTTTGTCGAAAATAATTTAATATTTTATTTTTCTATTTCATTTGATTCTATTTCAGATTTCAACTTACATCTATATTTTACATATGGAGAATAAATATCAAACCCAAAGGAAATAAAATTGTCAAAAAATACACGATACCGTAATGGTAATAAATAAAAATTAACAAACTGTGCAGGTGGCCATATTATCCATTCAGCAGTATAAATTTTTAATCCTTTTTCCATAAGTTCTTCCTTCAGTTGTTTTAATGATCTTTCTAAAATTGCTACTGTTCCAAAGTAAACAAATAAATTAATGGGAGAAAATAATATCTGATCATACAATACTTTCTTAACTACAGTTCTAAATGAAGATCCTGGTATAAATATATCTATTATAATGTACCAGTAATGTGATACAACACCAGTAGTTAACCCTGCCGCACCCATATGAACAGTTCTAACAGGTTTCACTTCCTCTTCTTTTCCTCTTAAAATTTCATAATGTTGTTGCACAAGATCTCCAGCTACACCCATAGCCATAGAAAATGTAGCATTAGTCAATAGCAAATGCTTCCCAAACAAATTGCTCCCGATCACTGCTGATTTACGCAACGCTCTTCTTACTAAACTGTTAACTATTGCAGCCATTGGTAGTTCTTATGAATTCTGATTGCCAATCTGCAAAGAGAAATTTTACAATCAGTTATAATGATGAGAGAAATACATATAGCAATATATGAGTATAATACACAAAATTCATTGCAAACATTTTTAGGACAAATTTTAAAAGCATTTAATTTCATGAAACTCTGTACTGACTGAACAAATTATTTGATATCAATACAGAACTAGTAATTTATATTTAGATAAACTAGTGATGTATTCAGATTTGTAGGGGTTACTCCATAAAACATGATTACAGGACTGGGTGAACTGCAATACCAATTAAGCATTTGCAATGTATAGTGATTTACATCTTATATAATATGCACATATGTATAGAGATAATCAATCAATGCAAATGACAATCTAGCAAGAGAGGTAAGATTTTTCAAATAAGGCACTGAGTTAGCCTTTTCAGATGCAATAATTTAGAACAGGGTTGTCCAACTTGCATGAGGCCGGGGGCCACAATTGAAAACACTAATCAAATGGCGGGCCGCAACTTTATCAAAATTTTAGGTAGGACTCTTTCATGTTTGAAGGAACATTAAATATTACTGTCAGATTTTTACCAAGTTGTACAAAACAAAAGTATTGAATTACAAATTAAATTAAGAAGTAGATTTTTAAAAATATTTAATTGCATATTAAAAAATTATGGCTACAATAACTTTAATGTGCACCTATGTATTAAACAATTAATGTGCAACAGATATCTTATAAAACTTTAAAAAGGTTGGTATTAAAACTTACATAGTAGCACACAAAATGTTCAATGACAAAATTTAGGTTTGTCTGCTGCTGCAACCACCAGAGAATAGATATTTACATTTTAAATTTAAAATTTACAAATGTGTGCGTAAATATTTTTGTCCAAAATGAGTGGTTTCAAAATGTTAAATCGGAGAATTTCTTTGAGAAAATTTCTGATACACACATGCTAAATTATATTTATTAAATACAAAAAAATGAAATAAAAAAGAGTATTTTTGTATATGAATAAATATTTTCTTAGGTGCAAAATCTGAGAATTTTTTTTTTGCACCGTTGATATGTTAAATTTCACAGAAACGAAGAAATTAGGTTTTTATTAACGGGAAAAGTATTATAAACCCATGCAGATTTTTTTACGAAAATTGTCAGCAAAAAAATGACAACTAATATATTTTAGTTCGCGGGTCACAAAAAAAAAGCTTCGCGGGCCGGATCAGGACCGCCTCGAAAGAAGGAGGAGTTACAGTTGAATAGGGGGCCTCGGTACTGAAAATGATCTTCAGCTCTGACGTCATGCATCACAATCCATGTTTCAGCTGGTTTGTGTTGTATGCTGTGTTGATTACATAACAAAATTGTTTTTTTTTTCTTGTTTTTTTCTTCAGAAAATAATGAATGCACTACTAGTTATTATTCTAATTGTCCGTGTTTTGTTCTTATTTGTTGTATGATTGCATTAAAGAAATATTAGCTTTTGGAATTTTAAGCATTTTCATTAAAATTCTAAGGAATTTCTTCTAAGGCTTATATAAAATTTGTTATTTTACGAGTNTTTGTCTGCTGCAACCACCAGAGAATAGATATTTACATTTTAAATTTAAAATTTACAAATGTGTGCGTAAATATTTTCGTCCAAAATGAGTGGTTTCAAAAAGTTAAATCGGAGAATTTCTTTGAGAAAATTTCTGATACACACATGCTAAATTATATTTACTAAATACAAAAAAATGAAATAAAAAAGAGTATTTTTGTATATGAATAAATATTTTCTTAGGTGCAAAACCTGAGAATTTTTTATTTTTTTTTGCACCGTTGATATGTTAAATTTCACAGAAACGAAGAAATTAGGTTTTTATTAACGAGAAAAGTATTATAAACCCATACAGATTTTTTTACGAAAATTGTTCGCAAAAAAATGACAACTAATATATTTTAGTTCGCGGGTCACAAAAAAAAGCTTCGTGGGCCGGATGCAGCCTCCGGTTGGAAACCTCCGATTTAGAACATGGCAAGTAACTTCCAATGCCTATATAATGCTAACTTATTCCATTGCTGATATGAAGCCCGTCTTGCACCTGGATACTACATTTGTTTTAAATTTGTAATACAAAATTCTTCGTCCTCTATTATTTTTCTATTCTGTATCAAATAGACACCCTCCTATGGCTCACCTTTTGCTTTTCAATCTCACATTATCTGATGAAAGTTTTTGTTTCTACAAGTTATGCTGCTTACTACAGTAGTGTAAAATTGTTTTTTTAGCAGACAGTACATGGATAAGGAAACAATCGACATTAAAACTCCTTTAAAGAAAACAATCTTACCTCTACATTATTTAAATCCTCGTTAGCAAAGGAATAAAATAAATAATCAATTGAATTTATCTGACAAATGAATAATAGTATTTTTTAATGGTACAACAAACATACAAGTACAAGAACAGTGAATATGAACAATTTTGAAGCAACTAATTTTGTTATAAATTTAAGTTAATAACATAAAATACAAAATTAATCTCAGTGAAATTTTATTAACATTAAATAAGACAAATTGAAAAAAATGTCAGTTTTTAACAGCTAAAAGTAAAATAGAAAATATATACAAGATAAATTTATAAGAGTATGTAAATTTGACACTTAGCACATTTCTATAATTATATCAACAAAGATAATTTATTGGAAATCTTAAGTATTTAGTTGCCAAAAGTCAATAAAACATACACAGGATACATTTGTATGATCATCAATAACATATAATATTAAAGAGTTTAGATTTTAGGACAGTAAATTATTCTAAAGTAATAATAATAATAATAAAAAATTATTGAAAATATTGAACTTCTTATAAAGTAGAAACTTTTTATAGTCCTTTTCCAATGTATAGTGAAAAATACATACAAATATATATGAAGTCAAAGTAGGTATTATTGTGATTTTTGACTCTTTTTCCTGTCAGTAAGAAAAAAAAAACATTTCACAATCTTTAACCCTTTGATGTAGAATTTTTATTAAAAATACTTTTAGCATTAATTCAGGTCAAAATAAGTGAAAAATATTATGTTCAGCATTTTAATAATCTATGGTTATGAAACACCAGTGCCTTTCTACGTAAAATTGTCCATACAATAATTTTTTCAAGCGGGCACTTATTTGTAGTGATTTAGATCTAAGAGAAACAGTCATTTATTATTAAAATTTCTTTAAATTACAAAATAAATTTTTGAATCTTGATCAAATTTTTTTTTCAAACCTCTTTTTTTCGATTTTATACTTGAGTACAAATATAATTCCAATAATTCAACATATTTTTTAAATTAACTATTAGACTGTTTATTATAATTAAAATTATGAAATATATATTTTTGCTTGTAATTAGAGTGTCAGAAAAAAAAATGTATAAAAGAGACACTAGTGTCTCATCTGCATCAAAGTTTTTTTTTCTTTCTTAAATATAACCATGGCACCTTTACAGTTTATAATTTTAGCATAAAATTTTTTTACTGTTTTCCCCCCATAAAAATACCTTTGTCAGTATAAATTAGCAAATGGCAGAAAAGTACTTCCTTAAGTGCTTACATAATATCTGAACCGTCCCATAAATACAGGATGCAAAAAGTTATCAGAAAAATGGTGTGTTTAAATATTTTGATAACAATATTTAGTTGAGAACAAAATTTCAGCTTTAGTGTTCGTACTAAAGCCATGCATCAGGACCATGTTTATCTTTGATGAGTAACATTTTATCTAGAACAACACCACTTTGGTCATCAGAAACTTGTTCCATGAATAAATGAGAACTATTAATAATATTCAGCCTGGTGTATCCATAATCAGAAAATCTTGCAGCACTCCATTCTGCAGGGATGTCAACAAAAGGATCTAAATTTTCTTGGCAGCCAGCAGAACCTGTAATAATATGCACAGGAGCTTTTGGATTAGTGTAAGGTGCATCAAGGCTTCCATTATACACTTTGTAATCATAGATGGGCCATAGCCTTTCATATAAATGTTCATGAGCCCATAATTCCAAGTCAACTCCATATTTGTAAAACAAATCTTCTAATCCAAAAGCCTGAATGACAGGTATACCTTTACGAATAATACTTTCTCGATGTCTACAGTCATCTGTATCATTAGTGCTACAATACATGGGTCTATGACCCATTGTAATAATCCAAGGTCGCTTTGCTCTATTTTCTGGAAGATTAGCCTTTTTTAAATCTGCCTCTAACCACTCATACTGACGAACAATTTGAGTCCAGCCATATTGGACAAAAAAATAAAATTCAGTGGAAAAAGCTATGATATGTGCGGGACCAATATCCATGCTATAAAAATGGTTGTTTATTTCACCTTCCTGATTCATCATACTAAACCGATTAGCATAATTAGAAAAATTGTATGTGTTTTCATGGTTTCCGACGCAAACTTGATAAGGTAGGTAAGCGGCTATTGTTTCAATTTGCCTCATGAACTCATCACCAATTGCAGCATTTTCAGAGTCTAAATCATAGGCCATATCACCAACATGCAAAACTGCATCATACATTCCTCTCTGTACTTCGTTTTGGATACGTGGCAATGATTGGGCATTGTAATTACCCAAGTCCCCATAAACAACAAATCTTGGACTCCAGTTTGTTCCATTCTTCATAGCGGTAAACCAATAAATTGCACTCCATCCATCAGTACTTCCACAATGATAAACATATTCAGTACCCGGTACTAAATCATCAAGAAGTACTCTGTGTATCCAAAGCACACGAGCTTCAGATCCACCATCTACAAATTTTGTGATAGATCCAGTTTTTATAAGATTTAGTTTTTGAATGCTTTTTCCATACTCAACAGAAGAAACATTTGTTTGGTTCATGGTGACCCATGTTACCACCATCTCATTTGGTTGCTTCCCATAAGACAAATGAATTTGTTCAGGCTGAGTATTTAAAACAGCTAAAACATCAATAGTACATATCATTAAACAAAGAAATAATGTAATAAAAATCATTTTGTTAGTCTGCCGATTACCAAAACTACTAGTGAATTTTTGTATTTTGGTTGTTATTTATTCACAATTTATCTCTCCGAATTGCGATTATGAAATTATCCAAATAATTTAACTAAATCATCAAGATAAGATAGAGATTAAATCAAAAGGTCATACTTATGTAATCCTAAAAAAAAGAAATGAAACCCACGTTGTAGCAATTAAAAACGTGCTATTATTTAATGTACAAGAACAATGTGAAATAGAAAACTTTTAAAAGAAAATCAAGATGTTACCTTGTTAAACATGTCTCGTTTTTAATGATTAGTTTAATTATTTCATTTCAATTTTCATGTTTTTCTAAATTACATAATTGTTTCAGAGTAAGAGGTGATGAGGGCTGTGTAGAGCATTTGTTTATTTTATCTCAAGAGATTTATAAAAAAATGAACTGACTCAACTAGAACAAAGTTTTATTCAGTCGTTAGTTCGTTAAATATCATTATGCTTAATTAAGATATTCATCTTTTTAAACTGAATGAATTTTATGCCTCGGAAAGTAGCAGAGCAAAATTCTCTTGACCAGAAAGCATTAACACACTTTTGGAGCTTTGCATTTTTGATGTGTGGCGCCATCTATTACAAGTTTAAACTGATTGAGAGTGGACTCTGGCTTTAAAAATGTAGGGAACATTTCAAGCATATTTTTCCTTTTCTAAGATTTCAGACTAGAAATACATTTAAATAGTGCTTTTTATATGTTGATTAATGATTTTATTGAATATTTATTGAATAGATGATTAATTATTTTTTAATCAAAATGGATGAAACCTTCGAAAGCTCAGTTAATATAAATAAAACTTTACTTTTGGCTTAATTTGAAAATTTCTTCTGGAGAAAATCGTTTTGATCTTTAGTTGTAACATTTTAGGAGTGTATATTTTTATATAATTTCTGATTTAATGATAGTGTTACATTATTTTTGCCAAGGCCAAGGGGCAAAATGGAACATGATATAAGTAAATAATGTTTTTTTTTTTTTGAAATGTAGGTAAACTTTTAATATTATTTCATATTTCCTTATTTCAATAAAGAATAAAATCTTAATTTTAAATTTGTGATACAAATATCAACGTTTCGGGAGTTTAAAAATAATTTAAATAAAAATGATTCTAAAACATTTTTTTATAAATATTTTTGTGTGAATTCAAAAAATTTTTATTAATTATTTTTTACAGAATAATGCAAAAAAATAGGATACATTTTAATATATTTATGGATTTTTGATTACATTTATATTTCCACACATAAAATATAAAATTGAATAATATATGATAGTATATTATTTCATTATTAATAAATGAAAAAACATACCATCATAGTATATATTTTTTAAATATTTACTATTAAAATGATACGCTAAAAAGCTTTTTTGAAAACGCCTAAGTAATCAGACCATAGAGTCTATGAATCAGACACGTCAGTTCAGCGTTTATAAATAGTTGTAGTCTTATAAAAAAATAATGGTTTGAATTAAAATTAGAAGGAAAAAAAAAGTTTATAAGATTGAAATTCGCTCACTATATTTTTCTTTAATTAAAGAATACTTTAGGAATTGCTGCAGCATACTTCCTTGTTGATAGTAACAGTTTAATAAACTCAAAATTTGTGATTTTTGGTAGCCCCTTCTTTTTTGTATTCTTTTACGTAAAATGAAATATTTCAAGAATAAAGATTCAAAAATAAACAAATGCATATTTATGACGTCTATGCTGGTAAAACTATGAGTTTTTACTATTATAGAAATCAAATCTACATATCAAAAAAAAAAAAAATTCAACTAAAAGTAGAAATTTTTAAGTATTTTATGTTTGCAAAAATAAAATTTTTATAAATATATGGCATTTGATAAAAATAAATAAAATGAATATACAGAATTCATTCTTTATTTATGTAGTTAGATGGTCTTTTTTTATTTATTTAATCCATATTATTTATTTCATTACTATTTCAACTAAACTACTGCATCACAAGAGTGCGACTAAAAATATAAATTTTAATAACGTTTTTAAGCATTTTATAATTTTAAAAATATGAACTTTGGAAATAGAATACTATTTAATGAATTGCTATTATTACACGTTATTTAAAACTACGAATTATTAAAGCTGTATGTTTTTTAATTAATCATTTGAAACTTTGAAAAATAAAAAGATAAAAGATAGATCGTAGGCAATTAATATTTAGTTGAAATTGATTTTTATTTTATTAGTATTATTTTTTATTTCAGTAGGAAATTTTTTTTTCTTTATTTCTATACATACCCCATGTTTTATCCGATAAAATGTTATTTCAGAATACTCACAAAAATTAATTTAACTTCCGAAGTATTGATTATTTACATTGAATAGTTTTTATTTTTGGAGCAAAAAGACAATTTATCATACAAATAAAAATTAAAGCAATTTTATTTAAGGAGTATCGAATGAGGAAGGGAAAGAAACCGGTTTTGTCTGACTTTCGCTTTTACTATTAAAGAGAACGGAATAAAATTTTATATCTAAGTACAACCTTTTAATAGGCAGCGGGCCAAAAACTGACCCATTTACTTCAGACGATTTTATTAACCACTAAAATTGTAATAATTTTAATCTCTAAAGTACTATAAAAAAAAGATTATTAAGAAAAATTATAAAACGTTAGATTTAAACTTTGAAAAATAAAAAGATATAACAGNGTAAAAAAATAAATTTATGAGTACTGTAGCGTATCTACCACTACAAAATTACAACTACAATTCACTAGTATATAAGACATGTTAACTCGACACTATGTCGGGGAATCTTTTCATAGATGACGGTTGACATGGTCTGTAACTACTCTCCCCACACTATTAAAGAGAACGGAATAAAATTTTTATCTAAGTACAACCTTTTAATAGGCAGTGGGCCAAAAACTGACCCATTTACTTCAGACGATTTTATTAACCACTAAAATTGTAATAATTTTAATCTCTAAAGTACTATAAAAAAAAGATTATTAAGAAAAATTATAAAACGTTAGATTTAAACTTTGAAAAATAAAAAGATATAACAGATAGCTTCCTTATAGAGCTGCTTATGAGAAACACAATTATAATTCCGATCCTGATCACAATTAATTCTTATGTCTCTTCTTGACTAAATTGGTCCAAATTTTTTTCTGCCCTGTAAAGGGTTAAGACTAGTGTTAAAAACGATTATCTAAATCTTATGGTTTTGATTACAGTACCAAAATTGCAGTATCATATTGTGCCTTTTTTTCCTTCCCGTTATCGTCTGAGTTTATTTAGTTGAATTGAATGCGGATTCATCAAAAATCAATAAAATATACTTATCTTTGTTTCAGCTTAGCGCCGTCTCCCCCCCCCCCCTNCTCCCCCCCCCCCCCTTATATTCAAAGCATCGTTACAATCCTATTTTAAATCTTTTATTATGCGATTTACAGTTTCGAAGAAAAAAGTCCTCGTTGTCATTTGAAAATTTTAAAATTCCGCCTCCTTAACTTCGAGAGCAGAAAAATCATTTTCTACACTATTCTTAAACGTATACTTTATAATAACTTTTGTACAAAATTTTATACACGGTGTTCTCGCTAGGGAGTTATACGCAGGCAAAGTTATTCCGAACACAAACTGCCTGTAATATACATGTATTTTTTTTATTAATATTGTTGAGGATTATGCCACGTGAACAGGATTGGATTAAGGTTCTGAAAATAGCGTATATAAGGAGACTAATATTAGCAAGTATTAACCATGCATAAGTAACTATAGACTTCAATAATAAATTTAAAAAAAAAATTCAATTTCAGTTTGTGTTTTAGAAACATTTTTAAAAAAATAACTTAAAATCTTTAATTTTTTACCAAAGTTACTATAGCATAGAAACGATTTAATATTAAATAATTAAAATATATTAACCGTTAAATTTATTCAACATGAAAAAAAAGGGGGGGGGAATCCCGTACGTATTTAGATATGTTAAATACAGCAGGGAGCACTACACGTATCACTTTTCAAAATTGTTCTTAGAGAGAAAATATTCTAATTTAAGAAATTAAAAGAAAAAAAAAATTGAATTTTATCTTAATACCAATTCTATCTTAATACTATTCCAGACACATCAACACTTTTTAATTGTTTAGTAAATGTTAATTGAAAGTTAACTAGGTATTTCATTCCGCACACATTTGGCTTGAAGTACAAGAATGTAAAACATAAAATTAGAGAGTTGAATGAGGACAGTTGAGCAGTTTTTCAAACAGTCTGTCGTTTTGAAAAGATAGCTATTTTGAAAATTTGCATTCAAAAATGTGGCAATCATTGCGCACAGACCACCTCTACTTCCCAGACGAGCAATCTGAAGCTGGATTCAAAATGCACCTCACATTACATTTTTAACGATTCTTGAGAAATATTGTAAAATAATACTTATTGTAAATTTTTAATAAAAACGAACAAAATTCTATTTAACTGAAATTTGCAGTACCTGAAAAATAATTAAAGGCCTGGGCGAGGGTTACATTCAAGGGTTATACTCTCAGTCCAGCTCTGCAAGATGTACGTGACAGTTTAGATATTAAATAATGATTATAATATGACTAGCATTGACTTAACTTTGAATTTAATGCTTTTAATTTTAAACTTCTTATTTTCTGACATTTCTTGATTAGTTAAACTGGTCGTTTTATGGGCATAAATAAAAGGCAATAAACACACCGATATATGTAATTATGTATTTTCTACATCAGTAGTGCTTTAAATACATATTTTAATGCCATCAGAAAATAACTATTCGTAATAATAAGAGTTTGGGTGTGTGCCTTATCACTTCAGAATCAATAGCGTTTGTTTCTTGAAATTTGGACAGAGGTTGCAAATGGCAAGATAAGTCCACCATCTTAAAATTCTTTCAAAATTTTCAGTTCGTTTGTTCGAAAGAGCCGCTTGAAGAGCAGCATTTTCTCATTGATAAGGCGTTAGCCATTGTTTCAAATTGAATCATGTAGAGTCAAGCATTTCCGTCACAGCCCAGCGATGGCTAGGAGGATGGGGGCATTTGCAGGCTAAAGTTCTACAATTTAGAGACCAACGGCATGATTAGAGCAATGTGATCATCATTGCGCACAGTCCGCCCTTACTTCCCAGACAAACTGGCACTCATCTATTAGAAGCTAGTGAGCTTCAAGCCACCACTAGGGAACGAACCCCGGTTCTTCACAATAGCAGTTCAGTGCCTTAACCACTGAAACATTGCGGCTGAAATTGAATTATAGACAATTCTATTTTTTAAATAATATTTACAATTTTATTTTTTAAGATAGCAGCTTAATTGGGTACTAGCACTTCAAGAAGAAGGTCACGAATACCCACAGATGTGACTTATTACGTCAGCTGATCGTTTAGAAAGAAAATGGCTTGTTAAAGTTGGGTTAAGTTTCTCCAAGTAAGTTAGAATGTTAATTAACGTCAAGTTAGTTAATTACACTGCTGTAAGCACATCGAAATCACTTCGATATAATGATATCTCGTCTGCGTCTTTTACTTAACTTAGACTTATTATTTGTTTATATATTTTATTGTAACCATGCGATATTTTTGTTTTGCGTATCTGGCAACTTCGATGTATAATTAGTTTGTTTATGTTCTACACGGATTCGTGCCTGTCCTTGTGTTAAGTAAGAAATATATAGTGAAAGAATAGAAATATTTGTGAAAGAATATAGAATATGTCATCTAAGAAATGATACTGGCTAACTCGAAATATAATGGAAAAAACAATTGCTAACGTTAGAGATAGTAATATGTTATTATAGTTAATATCACGTGACTGTAACTACTACTACTTCAACTTAATTTTTGCTGTTTTACTTTAGTTTTCGCTTATGGCAACTCTCTATGTTCTATGAAAAAATAAATATATCGTATTTAAAATTCTTGTAAATAAAAAGTCACTTTGTAAAGTTAAACATCTGAATATTTATTTCGAACAAACAGTAAAAGAATCTTATGCGACAGCTAACGTAAACAAATGCCATGTTTCACCAACCAATGAGGATCGAGATACCCACACTACGTCACTTGCAGGTACCCCATTCTATTTTTTAAGAAAAATATTTCAAAGATAACAGGGACAAATATATTAATTCGTTCAGGAGAAGTGTAAAAATATCTCCAAACTATTATCGATACCAATGATTAGTTAATTTTAGTAACAGGTACTAGTTGAAGTGAAAAAATAAACTGTGTACTAAATAACAAAATTAATGGAAAAAAAAATTACTTATTCGATTAGGGAAGCCATAAAAAATCGCCATACTATTATTGATGCCAATAATAATTAATTAATTTTGGTAATAGGTTTTAATTAAAACAAAATTAGGCAATGTGCTAAAAAGCAAAATTAATTGAGAAGTGGTACTAATTCGTAGGAGCAAAGTAACAAAATAAAAAGACGCATTGTAATTATTGTCGCCAATGATGTTCAATTAACTATGGTAACTAGGCTCTACTGGTATTATGGTAATTGGTGCTGTTCTACTATGAATTAAATACACTAATACAAAGTATTGTACTAGTTTATTTGGTACTTATACTGCATCAAGACCACACAGTCTTAAAATAGATATTGATAAAATAGGTTTTTACGGCCCCTCTAAAAGTATAAGTACTAGAGAAAATTGCTTGATTGGAATGAATTTTAACTATTATGAGTTGACTTCGAGCAATAGCATTATGCCAAATGATACTAAATACAGTAAATATTTATTTTGATGGGATGATCTGCCGAAATTTTTTTTTGCTTAATCTAATAACGTAAAGCTATCTAAAGGTCAACAAATAAAATGATTATTTCAGCTTTATTATTGCATCGGCATATAACTTCTAGTTTTGTGCATGACTTCGTTCAGCACTGATTTATTCACCATTTTTTTTTTTCGACCAGCACGAAGATGGAATTTTTCTCATTTCTCATTGCGAAAAACAAATTTTTCTCAGACAAGACAACAAGTGTTTAATCTTGTAGTGCTCGTAAAGATTTGAAATAATAATAATAACAATAAATGAAAAACATGGCTCTGTTAAAAGTGTTTGCTCACCATTGTTAAAGGTATAAATATTTCCGTTTTATTATCTTAAATCAAAATGAGGGGTAGAATTTAAACGTAATATAATTTTAAAATGAAAAAGTACTTCTGTAAATATAGATTTAATCAGATGAATAGTTTTAGAATCTTAGTTTTCCTATATTGTTTCAGTAAATGAATATTTCCACTTTAGATCGAATTGGTTCTGGTACCAACATTCCTTTCTTATCTCTAAAAGTACAGACACGTTAGAGTGTTTTAATTAACACTAGATTGCCCAAGGAAGTCATTTTGACTGCTTTTTAATTTCAATTAGAAAAACAATGATTTATATAATGACACAATTTCTTAGAACTTTGTGACTTTTATAATTATTTTTATTGTTGATATTTATTATTAACTAGTCATATAACTGAAAATAATGTGAAAAATGTTAAAAATTATTTTTAAACAAATTTCCTTATACATTAGTTATTCTTTCACAATGCAGTCATTTTGACTGCTTTTGGGCAAAATAGGTATTTCACTCTTTCTAGTGTTAAATAATATGTTATTTAAATTTGAAAAATATTAAGTGTGAAAAAGTCTTAGTTAATTAAGTATTAAAATTTTGTTAAGTTACTATTGTGGATATTTTTTTTCAATGGTTAAAATTTTATGAAATAATATTTTATTAGACAATGTATCAAACTAAAACAATTTAACAAGCATCAAAATTTCGCTAGGGTGAGAAGCTTCATATTTGTGTTTATTTTCACTTATCTTTAATTTTTACCTGTTAACTAATGGCAATTATTTATTCTTTTTCATAATAACTTTTGAGATAGATAAAATATAAGATCATAATACAAATTCGTTCGCAAATCATTCGATCTATAAAATATCGTTTAGTATTTTAATTCCATTTTTATAATAAATATCGTTTTGTATCCCCTAGTATGTTTTCTAACATATTGAGGCACTATAATCATATAATTAACCACTAAGAATAGATCATTGAGATTTATATTTTTAAGTTTTCGTAACTGTGGAAAAGATTTCTCTGTTATCATAATTTATGTTAAACTTAAATCAAATTTCCAAAAAAGCTTGTTTCTGTCAATTTAAATAAAAAAAACAACAACATAAATGTAAAATAGTGTACACTACTTACCTGAAATATAAAAAAATTTAGACTTAATTTTTTCGGAAAAAACTTTAATAATAACAAAAAAAGTTACTGCTCCGACTTCAACAAAGCGAATAATTTCGGAAGGAAATTCCCCCCCCCCCAAAAAAAAAATACCTACTATTATGAAAAGCAACAAGCAGCAAAAAACTATAATTAAAAATTTAAACTAAAATTCAAGATGGTATGTGGCCAGATTATTTTAACAGACTAAATTCACATGTAGTCTAGATATGCGTAACCAACAAGAATTAAAAAAAATTGCCTTGATTTCTAAGAATTAAAGCATTTCTTGTAAATTTGCACACAACATTCAAGAAGAAAAAATTTTTGTTCCTATGATCAATCAGTTTTTTTAACCAATTATGTACTATGAACACAAAATAATAATTTTGAAAGATAAAAAATTTAAAGACAATTCCTCATAAATTATATCAGGTATCAGGTAAATATAAAAATAAGGTAGTAGTTTGTCGGTACGAAAATCAAACAGGAGACATCAGTAAAAATTAAAACAAAGCAATTTAGTGAGAAAAATGTATGTTTACAATTATGCTTCAGTTCTGTGTTTATACTTTATGAGGAACACTGTATTAAATACTTTTTAGACAAATGTATAGTTTTATGATTAAAGCTGTGTTTCAGGTTCATGTTTATCATTGATATAACAATAAATGGAATACTGCTCCATTTGGTCACTAGAAATCTGTTCCTGATACAAGTTAGTATTGTTGTGTTTACAGCCATGCTTCAGGTCCATGTTTGTCCTTTATGAGTAACATTTGATCAAGGACTGCTCCATTTTGGTCATCAGAAACTTGTTCCATATACAAGTGAGTATTATTTATAATGTGCAACCTTGTGTAACCATAATCTGAGTACCTAGCCGCACTCCATTCTGCTGGATCATGCACAAAAGGGTCTAAATTTTCTTGACAGCCAGCGGATCCAGTTATAATGTGGACAGGAGCTTTAGGGTTAGTATAGGGAGCGTCATAACTACCATTATATACTTTAAAGTTATACACAGGCCATAATCTTTCATAATTGTGTTCATGGGCCCAGATTTCAAGATCTACTCCATATTTATAAAAGAGATCTTCCAACGCTCTGCGGATTACACTTTCTCGTTTAGTACAATCATCTCCATCCGTAGAGCTGCAATACATGGGTCTATGTCCCATAGTAATGACCCATGGGTGGTTATTTCTGTTCTCCGGTAAATTCGCCTTTTTTAGTTCATTTTCAAGCCATTCATATTGCCGTGCAATTTGACCTTTACCGTAGTTCGTGTAGAAGTAAAACTCAGTTGAGAAAGCAATGATATGAGCAGGTCCAATATCAAAACTATAAAAATGATTGTTTATTTCGCCATCTTGATTCATCATACTGAAACGATTCACGTAATTAGAGAAATTGTATGCTTGTTCGTGATTGCCGACACACACTTGATATGGAAGATAAGCTGCAATTGATTCTATCTGTCGCATGAATTCATCCCCAACGCGAGCATTATCGGTGTCCATATTGTAAGCCATATCACCAACATGCAAAAGGGCATCATAAAATCCTCTTTGCACTTCCTCTTGCAATCGTGGCAGGGATTGAGCATTTATATTACCCAAATCTCCATAAACCACAAGTCTCGGACTCCAGTTTGTTCCGTCCTTAATAGCCGTGAACCAATACATACTGCTCCAACCATTTGTGCTACCGCAATGATACACATATTCAGAACCTGGTACTAAATCGTCCAGTAGCACTCTGTGAATCCAAAGTACTCTTTTGCTGGAGCCACCATCAACAAACTTGGACACAGAGCCGAATTTGATTTTATTCATTCCATTTGGAAACTGTCCGTACTCTACAGCAGATGTATTTGTAGGATCAAAAGTTACCCATGTTACAATCATTTCATTGGGAGATTTTCCATAGGATAAATGTATCTGTTCAGGTTGAGTATTCAAAACAGATTGAGTATTTAAAACAGCTAAGACAAAAGTTGAACTAAAATATAAGCTCAAGACAAGAAAAGACGGATATAATTTGATCTTGACAGCCATATTTACAGATCTATTGGAATAATGTAAATTTTCTCTAGCATTTTACAGTTATATAAACCTTGTAGCGATGAAGTAAAATCACGATAAAAGAATCACGAGGTAAACTCGATAAAGGAATACTGCGATAATAACAAATAGTTAAAAAAAATTAAGTTTCGAAAGAATGGAACATTTGCAATATAAAGCTTATCGATGTAAAAACGTCTAGAGATATAATCCATTGTAATTTCTTGATAAGTCAGACATGAAGAAAAGTCAATAATCATTGACAATCTGACAAAATTTGCACAACTAAGTTCAATAAGATTAGGTTGAGAGGTTATGCAAACGCAGAATTAAATGAAGTGATATCTTCATTGATATTTTAAGCTTAAACTAATTTTTTCGGTTTAAACTTTTTTTTTTTTTTTTTTTTTTAAACAAAGGATGAATATTTTATGCCCTAAACTGAAAGTAATTACAACATTAAAAAGTACTTCAAAATTTCTTTTCCAACTATTAATAAATATTTTCTATTAACTATTAAAAAAGATCCACTTTCATTCCATATATATAAACACAAATGAAATAAATAAAAGAAGAAAAATGAGAGGAATTAATTGACTATGTCAACCTTCATCTATCAAAAGGTACCTATCGATGGAATTAAGTTAGAGAGTCTTATATACTAGTGAATTGGTATTTAATACTTATAGTGGTAGTTACGCCACACATCATAAAAAAATAGAGTAAATGAAGGTTTTTAATATGCTAATACATCAGTAATGCAAGTGAAAACGTGAGTTCACCTTTTCTGTCAGTATTATACATGAAAATGTCACAATTCAGCATTATTTAGCTGTATACAACTAATAATATTAGCATCAGTCTTCTTTTTAAATGAACCTTAGGCGTTTTTCCCGAATGAATCAATACGAGTATTAAAGGAACATGAAAAATTTAATGTAATGAAAAATTTCTCTTATTTTGTCTTTCAATGAATACATTATGCATGCTACAAGGGCATAAATGGGACTGAAGTACTATTTTGAGTTTCACATTTTATATTTCACAATATTTTTAGAATTTTTCTGTTTTCAGTGAAAAAAAAGTTTTTATTTCAGTATGTTTTTTATTAAGAATTCTAATATTTTCATAATACAATGCTTATTAAAAAAAATTTTAACAAATAAAAAATATTCAAAAACTTTTTCAGTTGAAAAAAGAATAATCGTTTTAAAATTACACTATTTCACTAAAAACTATCTGAACATATAGTTGGTGATGGTCTGTTAAGCAGTTTTTTAGATGTAATGACTCAACTTAAAACTTGCTCACATTAATTTATTTTATAAAGCTCAATGATACGTAAACACATAAAAATTACACATCAACGGTTATTTAAACTAACACTGAGTCTAATCAGCAACTGAACTTAAAAAGATTTTTTATAAAAAAATTTATTATTTTTTTCAATCTGTTGTATTTAAACTAAGAGAATTTGTATAACTCATAGAAAATTAAATTTATAGGAAAATATTTTTTCTTTTAAAAAAACCAGAGACAGTTAAAATTAAATCTTTGTTTTAGTCATCAAAGGCCGAATGGAGAGACCACAAAATTTGGTCTTTATTCGACGTATATCTCGGACTCGGATTAAAATTCTTCAGACACGAAATCATCTCTAATGTCTACTCTTAGCTATTAAAGAGGATTTTACCGTTGGTGGCTCTTTTTACCGTTCTAGTCTAATGTATACTCTCAGCTACCAAAGTTGTTTTTACCGTTCTAGTCGTATGTCTACTCTCACAGATACCACAGCAAAGAATTATACTAATTAGGTATTGAAAATTGCTGTTCATATGGATTAGAGATTTATAAACTTCAAAATAATATTTTACAAATTGTGTTTAAGTGTCGTAACGTTTTTCCTTCTTAAGGAATTGTTTTTATCCTTTTCATTATTCCGCAAAAAATTCAGCAGTTCGTTCAACAAAAATTTACTCTGGCTATTATGGCAACAATCTATTAATTTAATGCAACCGCAAAGAGTAAGAAAGTTGGGTTTACGAAACCCTGATACTTGTTTGATTTATGGGAGTGAGAGAAGAAATACGATTATTAGAAATACACAGAATGTTAACTGGCAATCAGACAGGTTTTATGTTCTGTGCACTCGGTTTCCGTAATCGCAACTTTTCAAATTTTAATAGCGTTTTCTTTCTTTTTTTAAATCGGCTAAAAATAAATTTGCGATTCTCAACTTTCCTCCCCATATGGTATTACTGACTGACAATGGTATAAAAGAACCGCGGTGGCTCAAGGGATATAGCGTTCGCCTTCCAATGAGGTAAACCGGGTTCGAATCCCACCGATGACTGGTAGATTCGAAATCCGTACCCGGCTTGCTCTGTGCTGACGTAAGAATATCCTCAGTGGTAGACCAATCATGGGTTAGAGTCTCCTTGCCGTCAGGTTAACCGTGGGAGGTTTTCCTCTCCATGTATCGCAAGTGCAGGTTAGTTTCATTAAAAATTTCTCCCCGAAGGCAAATTTCTCCCAATACTTGATCCAGGAGTTTTAACATTTTCGCAACTAAAAGGCAGATGCACTGTTAGGACTGTTTTTTTCTCCGAAAAAAAAGTAGTAATTACATTCTATATCTAACTAGTAATTCTTTTCCTCCGGAGAATTCGCTCACCAGGTTATTGAGCTAACAATAAGAAAAAAGGTTAAGAATTTGTATTTAACCTAACAGAAAATATTGCTCTATTATAATTAGTTTAAATATTTACTGTACTCTAACCGTATTTATAAGGAAACAGAATTTCCGAAGTAAAAAAGTGTTTTTTTTCATGCCTAAATTTAATTTGAATACAAATAAACATTGCCTACCTTTTGACTGGTATAGAAAAAGTTAGGCTAGGTATAACTTTCATCACATACGCCAGCGTAAGTCTAACTCGTGAAAGAGTGTCTAAAGTCTCGCAGATTTTAAAATGATCGAAAGTTGGCAATCAAAAGTAAACCAGATCATTAATTATTCCCTACATAGGCAAGCAAAATTTTATCATTGAATAATTAACTTTTTGCGGTGCAAGAGAAAATGAGCGTCTTTTATTATTTTAGAAAATATCTAATACGATCATTAAAAGGATTGCAAGTAAAGAATTAACAAATGTGAAAAATTTAAATTTTACGACTTAATTTTTCCCTTTTTTTTATTAGTTCATTGATTGAAAATAGCTATTTTTTTCCCTCTCTAACCCAAACACATCAGAATTTTTTTAGAAGGAAGTTTGGTTTTGTGACTGTTTTTTCTTTTATTTCGATCAAGAGTAATATGGAATATTTAATTTATTGTTTGACATTTTTTTTAATTTAATCAAACGAACTCTATTTTAAATGAGAAAGATTTTCAAATTCTTTTTCAATATCAGAAACTTAACTTCTGTTACTAACCAACACCTGTCATGTTCGTTTTTCTTTCTTTCTTGTTTTTAAAATCCCCCTTAAACCGAAAAGATAATTTAAGAGAATCTTTTAAACTTGTGCTTCATAAATTAGAACTTGAGGTTGTTGTTGTCGTCTGCCATTAAGACAGAGAGGGTGCGATTGTTCTTTTTTTCCAGTGGGGCCATCTATGGCAAAGAATTCGACTTCTGCCACACCCGTTTATAAGGCGGACCCATTCATACATCCACACATCGTAATTTTGACCTGAACCAGAGAACGATCAATCTCTAAATTTGTACCCCCAGAGGTGTTGATTTGTTATGGGAACATGGAGGACTTTGTGACCCGAAAGATTTAACGTGCACCAGTCACCATTTACTGCACGGGGAGTTTTCAGCCGGCTGAATTCGAACTCCCATTCTCACAAACGTGAGTCCAGGCTATGCCGGACATACAGCTTGAGGTAAAGGGATAAAACCTTAACTTTTTAACCTGCAAAATTGAATTTACACTAAATATATAAGAGCTACAAGATTTTATGCTTAACGATGCTTTTTCACTTTAAAAAAAATCTTTAAACACGAAAAAAATTAGCAGGGAAGAGAAATACTCTGCCATTCATAGGTAGTCGCATGTAAATATTTTAGGAATAAGTTATAGGTATGTGTATAACATATGAAGAGGTCAGGAAAACATAGCGATTAAACATAATTATTTCTAAAGATGACTTTTTTTTACATCAAACTATTCCTTAGTATTTAGCCGTAAACTTCCTTGGATACAAAATTAACATAAGTTTTTCGAATTACTATTAGATATTAGCACAAACACACAGAAAATCAGTCTCCCAACTCCAACATGGAAATCGATGCTTTTCATTGAACAATTTAAAAATCATAATAATTTTAATCAATTATTTTATCGCCACATCAAGCTATTTATACAGGGTTATTCATAATTCCCTCGGGGGTTTCGAAGCGTTATAGTAAAAAAAAAAACGAATACTAATATGGCAAAAAAGAACATATGAAATTATTCCGAAAGTATTCAAGTTTTAATTTAAGCAGTTGCCGGTAGATGGCAGTAACATGTACCACTGAAGCCAGTTGTATTAAAGAAAAATGGCGCTTACAGGCGGAGGGAATTATGAATAACCCTGTATTAACATTAGTAAAGATTATTTTAGATAATTAAAGCAAATTATCATGCATAAATATTATTAATTGTAAATTTAAAGAGAGTCTTTCGAATGTAGAGTGCAGATTTGTATGGGGTGATATTATAGAGTCGATTATGATAAAATTATTGAAAAGGGAGGAGGGACTTGGTCAAACCCCAGTCGCAAAGCATTATAATAAATACCAAATTTTCAATTTTATTATTAATAAATATTAATTTTGAAAAAAAAAAGAACTATTTTTGTGGCTAAGTTCTCCAAAAAGAATAATTATAAGCGTCAGCTCCTATGATTGTTACTAAGCCATCTTTGTTTCTCATTACAAATGCAGGGGCTTGATGCAATATAATTACAAACCACAATTCAAATTGTTCAGAGGAATGCTAAAACACCAAAATGTTCATTCGGAGAATAAAATGTTTCTGCATATCTAGTGAAAATTCCAGAAACTTGTCAAGTACATATCTAAACACATTATTAAGGAAATTTTTAATGTAAAAATGTCTTTTTTTAAAAAAATATGTGACTTACCATTAAGCCCTTCAAATAAATTTTTTTAAATGAAAAAGTCATCTTTTCTTTAAATTTGATAAACGAGTTTCATTTATTAGAATGTCATAAAAATAGAATTTCCTTTTATGAATAAAAGAGCTTTATTTAATTAGAACTTTATAAAAATAAAACTTTTTGCTATGAAAATTCATTATTTTCAAACTTGATAAACGAGTTTTGATCAGAATTTCATAAAAATAGAATTTCTTTATTGAAAAAATGTTTTTTTTTTTAAACATGATAAAAGAGTTTCATTTAATTACAATTAAATGCAATGAATTAAAAGATTATGCATCTTTTAAAATAAAAAACATGTTTTTATGTTAAAGGGATTTTAGCCGGTTTTCCTTCTTTGTAATCATAGAAAATATTAAAATTAGTATTTTAATAATTTATGGTTATGATATACAGCATGAAACACCGGTGTCCGAAGTCACCGGTGTTTTACTGAGTTAAAGGTAAAATCTTCACATACTCGCTAAAGGTAGAACATAATTCACTTCCAAACAATAATTTTCCACATTTTCACTTATTTAGATCTAAGAGAAACAGTTATTAATCATTGATAAATTTCTGAATATGAATAAAAATATTTTTTAACTATTTTTTTTTGGATTTTATATATTAGTAAAAAAAATAATTCCGATAATCTAACAGATTTTAATATTTTTTAAACTGCTTTTTATAAGTAAAAAATACCCAATATATTTTTGCCTGTAATTAGAAAGTTAAAAAAATATATAAAAAAGGGATACCTGCTTCAAAGGGTTAAACGAGTTTCATAACATGGAAAGAAACCATTCATTTTGAATCAATGTCTATATATTTTAGTTAAGAGTCCTCTTATAGCATCGGTCAATCATTAACTACTTTTGTTGCCTTTAAAAATTAGAATATCATTCATATGTTTTAATAAATCAATATATTGATTCATTAAAAGTAAAGTAATAACAATCATTATAATATATAAATTTGTGAAAATAGTTTGGGAAAAGTTAGAGGTATGAATTAAATAATATTTTATATTAAAAATATATAATTATCACAGATTAACTTTAATATCTTTATAATAGTTGGGTAAAAACTAAATATCGAATAAATTCAATCAAATGTTTAATAAAAATCGAAGTTAGTGAAATGATTAATTTCAATAAATAACATTTCATAGTTAAAAACAAACAAGTTTATATTTTTTAAAATGTAATGTTTCAAATAAATTATTCTTCAAGTATTGCATTTTAAACGTATACTCACCTAACAAAGGCGAAAATAAATTCAGTTACAAAATTTATGATTGAAATTATGAGTATAAATAGAACAACAATTTCAATTGTTTCTCTGTGAAAACTTGACACGAATTAATACAATTTTTAAACAAAATCTGAAAAAATCACGACTGAAGTTGAGATCAGACAAATATTTTAAAAACATTAAAACTATTTACACAGGATAAATCACTGATTATAGCCATGCCTCTGGTCCATGTTTATCTTTTATAAGCATCATTGTATCAAGCACCGCCCCGTATTGATCGTCAGAAATTTGTTCCAAATATAAATGAGTTTTGTTAATTACTTGCAATCTGGTATATCCATAATCGAGAAACCTTACAGCACTCCATTCTTCAGGGTCTTCGACAAATGGATCCAAATTTTCTTGGCAGCCTGCGGAACCAGTTGTAATATGCACAGGTGCTTTGGGATTGGTATAAGGGGCATCATAGCTTCCATTATACACTTTGTAATCATACAAAGGCCACATTCTTTCATAGTTATGTTCATGGGCCCAGAATTCTAAATCAACACCATATTTATAAAATAAATCTTCCAAACCATATGAATGAGAGACTGGCAACCCTTTGCGAATAATACTTTCTCTGTTTTTGCAATCATCTTCAGATAATGGCTCCTTTGTGCTGCAGTACATTGGCTGGTGTCCCATGGTAATGATCCATGGGCGTTTAGCTCTGTTTTCTGGTAAATTTGCCTTTTTTAAGTCATTTTCAAGCCATTCATACTGACGAGCAATTTGCATCCAACCATAGCCAGTGAAAAAATAAAACTCGGTAGAGAAACCTATTATATGAGCAGGGCCGATATCAAAACTGTAAAAATGATTGTTTATTTCACCATCTTGATTCACCATACTAAATCGATTCACGTAATTCGAAAAATTGTATGCTTGCTCGTGATTGCCAACACACACTTGGTAGGGAAGGTAAGCAGCAACTGTTTCTATTTGTCTCATAAATTCATCTCCTATTAGTGCGTCATCCGTGTCCAAATCATATGCCATGTCTCCTACATGCAACAGTGCATCGTACATTCCTTTCTGGACGTCTTCTTGTATACGAGGAAGAGATTGAGCATTATAATTACCCAAATCCCCATAAACTACAAGTCTTGGACTCCAGTCAGTGCCTTCTTTTATAGCAGTAAACCAGTAAATAGCACTCCATCCATCTGCACTGCCACAATGGTAAACATAGTCAGTTCCTGGCTCTAAATCATCAAGAAGTACTCTGTGGACATAAAGTACTCTTGCCTTAGCTCCACCATCGACAAATTTAGTAATAGTACCAAATTTGACTTTATTCAGTGCCTTGTGAGATCTTCCATATTCTACTGTAGAAACGTTAGTTGGATCAAAAGTAACCCATGTAACCATCATTTCATTGGGAGCTTTTCCATATGATAAATGTATCTGTTCCGGTTGAATATCCAAAACAGCTAATACGAATGTTGTTGAAAAATACATACACAAAGCAAAAATCGGGCAAAGAAGTGTCATTTTACAGTTCATGTTGACACTTTCACTAGGAATATGAGAATAATAATAAACAATTCTGCTCTTGCCTTGATATGATATAAACATTAAATCTTGATAAGCAAATCACGAGGTAAAAAGGATAAAGGTCAGGTGAGACAGATAACTGTAGAAAACTTGCTAAAAAGGCGAATGTAAAAATGATGAAGATGCGTCGTAGTTCATCACATATTAATAATGGCGAACTTAATTCGAATTTAGATTGGGATTCATTGTAGTCAAGTGATAACACACCTTTAAGAGGAGCTGCATAAAATCCACAAACAAAATGTAATTCAGATTATTTTTGTCAGAAGTAGAAAGTAAAACGCCGAATTTTCTTTGCTTAAATAAAATGTCACAGCTGGTAAATCTCTTGAGCTTTTAACTCGATTAGATTGAAGCTAAGAGTTTAATGAAAACAAGAGCAGCAAAACCCTAAGTCAAAATCGAGGTAAAAACTATACATTATTTAAGGAATGAGCGTGCATATTATTTACACTTTAATATAGTATGTTTGATATCATTAGGAGTAAAGGAGTTTTTCCTTTCGATATCAATTCGTGAATAAAGCCTGAAAAAGTACATTAATTTTAGTTCTTATACCTAGAAAATTCTGTTATTCAGTTAGTCAAATAAAGTGCCTTCAATATAAATAAAAATAATCTATTGGGCGTCAAAGTGTATTAAAAAGCAACTACTACTTATCTGAAAAAAATTATAACGCAGAAATTCGATAAGGGCGAAAAATAGAATAAAAAAGTTTATCGGTCACTGATAACAATTTTATTAGGTATAATTGTGGTATTTATCAAATGGGAAAAGAAAGTGATAACGATATCGACTGCTCTCTAACGCTAGATAATAAAATAAAACCTTGCTAGATACTATATGCTTTCCAAAAATTTTATAAATTAAAAATTTTTAAAATTCATGGAAAACGTTTTTTTGATTCTATTAGCATTTACAGATAGGAAACTTTTTTTTAGAATAAATAGTCTATAATAAATAATTTTGGTAAAAAGCAATTAAAAGAGAAGATATCGGGAATCAATTCTTTCTGAAAAGCAATGTAATTTATAAACAAATATTTGAAGGAAAAAAAATCTATTCATAAATATTTTTAAACATTGTATAATGGCTTTGCTTAATTGTATTTTTGCTTGCAATTAGAAAGTCTTAAAAATATACACAAAAGGGATACCAGCGTCCCATCTGCGTCAAAGGGTTAAACAAATGTCATGAAATAGGAAGTAACCATTCATTTTGAATCAAAGTCTATATTTTTTAGTTAAGAGTCCTTTTAAAGCATCGTTCAATCATCAACTATTGAAGATTGTTGTCCATAATAAATTAGAATATTATTCATACATTTTAATAAATCAATATATTAATTTATTAAAAGTAAAGTAATAGCATTTATTATAATACATAAATTTGGTAAAGTAGTTTGGAGAAAGTTAGAGGTATGAAGTAAATTATATTTTATATTAACAATACATAATTATTGCAGATCAACTTTATAATAGTCGGGAAAAAGTGAATATTCAATAAATTCTATCAAATGTTTAATAAAAATCGAAGTTAATGAAATAATTGATTTCAATAAATAACATGAGACATTTCATAGTAAAAAACAAACAACTTTATATTTTGTAAAATGTAATGTTTCAAATAAATTATTCTTGAAGTATTGCATTTTAAACGTATACTCACCTAACAAAGGCGAAAATAAATTCAGTTACAAAATTGATGATTGAAATTATGAGTATAAATAGAACAACAATTTCAATTGTTTCTCCGTGAAAACTTGACATGAATTAATACAATTTTTAAACAAAATCTGAAAAAAATCACCGCTGAAGTTGAGGTCAGACAAATGTTTTAAAAACATTAAGAGTAAACTATTTACACAGGATAAATCACTGATTATAGCCATGCCTCTGGTCCATGCTTATCTTTTATAAGCATCATTGTATCAAGCACCGCTCCGTATTGGTCATCAGAAATTTGTTCCAAATATAAATGAGTATTGTTAATTATTTGCAATCTGGTATATCCATAATCGGGAAACCTTACAGCACTCCATTCTGCAGGGTCTTCAACAAATGGATCTAAATTTTCTTGGCAGCCTGCGGAACCAGTTGTAATATGCACAGGTGCTTTGGGATTGGTATATGGGGCATCATAGCTTCCATTATACACTTTGTAATCATACAAAGGCCACATTCTTTCATAGTTATGTTCATGGGCCCAGAATTCTAAATCAACACCATATTTATAAAATAGATCTTCTAAACCGTATAAATGAGAGATTGGCAACCCTTTGCGAATAACACTTTCTCTGTTTTTGCAATCATCTTCAGATAATGGTTCTTTTGTGCTGCAGTACATTGGCCTGTGTCCCATAGTAATGATCCAGGGTCGCTTAGCTCGGTTTTCTGGTAAATTTGCTTTCCTCAGATCATTTTCGAGCCATTCATACTGATGAGCGATCTGGACCCAACCATAATTAAACCAGAAATAAAATTCGGTTGAAAATCCTATTATATGAGCAGGACCGATATCAAAACTATAATAATGATTGTTTATTTCACCATCTTGATTCATCATACTAAATCGATTCACATAATTCGAAAAATTGTATGCTTGTTCGTGATTGCCAACACACACTTGATATGGAAGATAAGCAGCAATTGTTTCGATTTGTCTCATAAATTCATCTCCTATTAGCGCGTCATCCGTGTCTAAATTATATGCCATGTCTCCAACATGCAATAGCGCATCGTACATTCCTTTTTGAACGTCTTCTTGTACACGAGGTAGTGATTGAGCATTATAATTACCCAAATCCCCATAAACTACAAGTCTCGGACTCCAGTCAGTGCCTTCTTTTATAGCAGTGAACCAGTAAATAGCACTCCATCCATCCACACTGCCACAATGGTAAACATAGTCAGTTCCTGGCTCTAAATCATCAAGAAGTACTCTGTGGACATAAAGTACTCTTGCCTTAGCTCCACCATCGACAAATTTAGTAATAGTACCGAATTTGACTTTATTCAGTGCCTTGTGAGATCGTCCATATTCAACTGTAGAAACGTTAGTTGGATCAAAAGTAACCCATGTAACCATCATTTCATTGGGAGCTTTTCCATATGATAAATGTATTTGTTCTGGTTGAGTATCCAGAACAGCTGATACGAATGTCGTTGAAAAATACACACACAAAACAAAAATCGGGCAAAGAAGTTTCATTTTACAGCTCATGTTGTCACTTTCACTTGGAATATGAGAAGAATAATAAACAATTCTTCTCTTGCCTTGTTATAAACATTAAATCTTGATAAGCAAATCACGAGGTGAAAGGGATAAAGGTCAGGTGAGAAAGATAACTGTTAAAAACTTGCTAAAAAAACGAATGAATAAATGATTGCGTAGCTTATCACATATCAATAATGGCGAAGAGAATTCGTTTAAGTATTTAGATTGGGATCCATTGTAGTCAAGAGATAATACACCTTTAGGAGGAGCTGTATAAAATCCATAAACAAAATGAAATTCAGATTATTTTTGTCAGAATAAGAAAGTAAAACGCTGAACTTTCTTTTACTTAAATAAATGTTTGCAGGTGGCAAATCTCTTGATTAGATTGAAGGTAAGAGTTTAAAGGTACAAGAGCAGGAAAACACTGATCCAAAATTGAGGTAAAAACCTTATATTACTTAAGGAAAGAGCTTGCATATTATTTTCACTTCAATAGAGTATGTTTGATGTCATTAGGAGAAAGCGATCTTTTTCTTTCAATATCAATTTGTGAACGTTCGAACGTTTCAATATCAAAACGGGAAAAAAGAACATTAATTTTAGTTCTTATACATAGGAAATTCTGTTGTTCAGTTAGTTAACTAAAATGCCTTAAATATAAATAAAAATAATCTATTGGGCGGTAAAGTGTATTAAAAAGCAACTAATATTTATATGAGAAAATTATAACGCAGAAATTCTGATTAGGTATTTATTATATGGGAAAAGAAAGTGATAATGATATCGACTGCTCTCTAACGCTAGATAATAAAATAAAACCGTGCCAGATACCATATTTTTTTTATTAGTATTTATACATCTGAAATTTTTTTTAGAATAAATAGGAGAAATTTTTTTTTGAATAAATAGCCAATAACTAATGATTTTGGTAAAAGCAATGTAATTTTTAAACAAATATTTAAAAAAAAAAACTTATTCAGAAATATTTTTAAAAATTGTATAATGCCTTTGCTTAATTTCTTTTGTTGATAATGTATCCTAACTTATCTGTTGTTGTGGCTTATCCTCCAATACCTGAGGAAGTCAGACAAGGTTCATCAGACCGTTGACCCTAAGGAAATCGAGGACCAGAAGATGTCCTCTCTGGAAAGTCCCAAACAGTCCAGAATGTGTTTGGGAGAAGCCTGCTCAGTTTGATTTGGAGCAGATTTCGAACCATTGGAGAGACTTTTTGTGTGACCGCTTGCTAATATAGAAATTGCGCTTTTGGAAGTTCTGTAACAATTGACGGCAAATGAAGAACCCGGCTCTTTGCCCGCATACCAGTGATGGTAGGGAGGAATCTTCCACCCCTTCGAAATTTCAGAATTAACTAAGGATTGATGTTCTAGGAATTTTCATTAAGAGCAGCTTCAAGGCCTTGTTCAGTTCTTATCTTGTATAACTATTTTATGCTTTGAAGTCTTGAAGTTCAATTCTTTTGAAAACTTATTTTACCTTTTCCTGTAATAATAACAATCCAATTACAAAACAAATTATTTTTTTAAAATTTTAGTTTTGGGATGTTTAGTTTAATTAGCAATTCATAATTTTTTTAAAAATTTCTTTTCTATTCCTTAGCACTTCACTCAATTGCTTTTACTTTTTCAAAATTAAAGCCTAAAATTTTTCCAATAAAGCTTCACCCTTTCTGTTACCTTAATTATATCAGCATTTTCTTTTAATCCTTTACCTTTCCAGTTTGAAGCTATAAAAGATAATGTAAAAAATAATATACCAAACTATACTTCATATAACATCTTAGCACTCACAAGAACTAAAAATAATAGAATTTTTTATTCAACCTGCTTTGTTAAATGACAATTCATCAGCATCACTGTACTGTCCAGGCACCCGAGAACTTTTTTTTCCTCATTGATATATGCTCCCTCCAAATAGCTTTCAGGTGGTAAATCATCTTTACCCATTACCAATTATTATCCCTACTCATAAGAAATTCATTAAATGTGTAATTCTTTTTGATAATTATATGGCTCGCTCTTTTTTCTCAATGTCCTTTATCTTCCACCTTTTAATTAGTTAACCCTAAATGAGGGTATAAACATACTAATAAAGAATATTTTAAATTGTATTTCTCAATTTAACAGAGTTAACAGAATTGTCCCCTACAAGAGATTCCACCGCACTAAAATAAAATTTACATCCATTTAATGAAAAAACAAAGTGATTTTTGGACTAATTTGCATTACATAAAAAATCACTGACAGAAATAAGTGCATAGAAAAGAAGTACCGTTGATATTTTTAAGAAAGATGCCCCATCCATTAAAATAACCAATATAAAGTCCGTTCTCTTATAATATAAAAGAGTTATTAACCATTAGAACATCTAAAATCCATGGTTCTTTCTTATTATAGGGTTTTTAATACGCGGCTATTAGGTTTAAAATTACACATCCACTATCATTCAAAATTTCTTTTCTTATGGAGCAATAAATATATTAGTAATCATATTTATCTTGTTTGGAATTTAACACACTAATATTTTTTGTGAAACGTTAATCTTACTTGGGAAAGTTTATGTTCGAATTATAATAATCAATTTGATTTAGTTTCTGCACAGACATCGAAAATACATGAAATGTTATTTAAGGTTGCCAATAATGGGCTTTGCATTATTATATAATTAAAAAAATTCCCATTTGATTTTGAATGATTGATTCTTTTATTTGAGGGTGAATTGAAACTATCATTCATTGAATGTAAAGAGATTCTAAAAAAGGAATTCAATACTATAAAGAACCCCATTTTATTATCCCAGATTTTAGCAAAGCCAAAAGAAACTGGAATTTTTTTTCTTTTGGTGTTAGGCACTTAAAAAAAAAAAAAAAAACAGTTTATAATTTAATTTTTGTATTAATAAAAAATATTGTTAATAACAGTGATGTCAGAGCAATAAGAAGTAATTTTGCGTTTTCATAACAGTTTGGAACAAAAGCCTTAAATATTTGTATCCTAAGTAACTACTTATTTTAATTTTTAACTACTTTTTCAAGAAAATATATTATTTTGAAATCCAGCTCAATATTAAGAGGAAATGCTTGATTTGCAGAAGCTCAAACACGAGTTTTGGAAACTATTTATTCTGGAGCAGTTTAAAGCACAGGTAGTGTCACATATACACTTAATGTAATGTGACAATTTTATTTCTAATTTTACTTAAGCCCTTAATTTTTCTTTAAACGCTATTCCTTTTTTTTCAATTTAGCAATCTTTTATTACTTTCTTGTTGACCTTTCTCATGGTCATTGCACTTCCTGTGGGGAAAGTCAACCAACCCCTCTATTCACGCCTTTCTTTTAATTTTAGGGGGGCTAACAAACCAATCTCTTTCCTTTAAATTTCAAACTCTCCGCCTCTTTTAATTTAATTGGCCGTAATTTTCTGGTCCTATACCAGTTAAGGAATTTTTAAGTCTTTTTAAATACATTCTCTTTTTCTCGAGCCTTCGGGCAGGTTACCTTTTTTTAAATTCTCCGAGATGCGGACTTCGGTCCGTATCGAGGGATTTCTTTTTACATTTTTTTTTCTTAACCTTTATTTTAAATTAAATCCATAGCTGTAATCAATTTCTGTAAAATTTAAAATCAACATGTTATACCTTTAATTTTCTTTAACATTAAAAGCCCTCTCAAATTTAAGTTTTCTTTTCATATTTACTTTAACGGTTAAATTAATCGTTCTTTTATATTTAACTTTATGCCTGACGCCTTTGGTTTCTTTAAATTCTCTTGTCACCCCTTTCCTTCTAAAAGATATATTTTTTCTGTGCCACAAAATGTGTTGCAATCATATTGTTTGTTTGTTACGAAAAGTAGTTTTACAAAAATAAATGTTTAGTTGAACAGAAAGTTTGGTGTGATTGTTTTTTTAGCTTTACCTTTATAGCTATTAGTTATCACCTTTTTTCCTTCTGTATGTGGTGAGTACTTTTTTTTATTGTTATGGGCATGCATAAATGTGAATTTATTAGTTTTTCTTATTGGAAACATCAGCTTACTGTATTAAATCATATATATATTTTGGATATAGCATGACTTTACCTTATTTATCTTTAATATTTAATTTATTTTAGTTTCGCCCTTTTTCCAAATTTGGTGATACCAAATCATCCAATTTGTTCAAACCTCACACTTTGTGACCCTTTGAACCTATTGGGTTATTGTTATCCCACATTAGCATTGTACAACCACCTTCCTTAACGATCACATTCCCCTTAATTTAATTTAATTACTCTTTCATATGTTTCGGCCTTTTATTTATTCATCATGACATTTCGATCATTTAACTTTTTTTTTATCATGACTATATCCAAATACAAGTACTTTACCAATGATTTCAACCCATCTATCAATTTTATTACATAAATAACTTTATCTTATACGCACCAAAATATATAATTTAAATTAAACTCTTACAGGTAGGATGAATTGGAAAGTGATTAAAATATTTTTCAAACAAGTTTGGGTAAAAATGTCTGGCTGTGAAGTAAATAGAGTGAATTAAAACAGCAGTTACATCACAAGAATTAATTACATTTATGTTATTTAAGAAACAAATACTCAAAAAACTAAAAAAAATAAAAATAAACTTCAATTTTGTTAAAAAAAAGAAGAAAAAACTCAACAAATTTGATTTTGTTCCAAAGGACATTTTTCTACTCTAACAAATTTGAGTAGNGCTCAATATTAGAGGAAATGCTTGATTTGCAAAAACTAAAAAAAATAAAAATAAACTTCAATTTTGTTAAAAAAAAGAAGAAAAAAAAACTCAACAAATTTGATTTTGTTCCAAAGGACATTTTTCTACTCTAACAAATTTGAGTAGAAAAATGGCCATTATGACAAAGTTATTCTTTACAGTAACACTTTAAACAAATAAAAAGGCAGTTTTGCTTTAATGTACTAAACTATAAAAAGAAAAGTAATAAATTTTTACTTGCTTATCGAAAATAATTCTACAATTTAAAAAAAATATTAAACTTAACCAGTTTTATGTTACACAGCATAATCATAATATTTCTCTACACCATGTTTATAATTTAAGAAAATAATTGTGAAAATTCTAAAGTTGAGGACATGAAAATATCCTTAATACATAGTAGTAGTGTCCAACTCATAGAGATTGCTTCGTTGCATTAGTTATTACACTAAGATACCATAGTTTGTTGTAATATAAGATGTATGATGCTGAATTTTGAATAAGTTTCATAGCAAATTGTAATTACACATTTTTTACTAAACAGTCATTAATAAAATAATTTCAAATATATGTATGTTAAATTTGAATAGTTCGATATCAAATAGAAAGAGCCAATAGAACCTGACTGAAAATGGCAACATTTTGCAACAATGAATAAATGTTTTGTCAACAAAAATAATGAACAAAACTAGTCCGACACAAATTGTATGTTTCATAATTTAAAATGATAAGAAACTAAATCATAAGTATTTGTGAAGTAAATCAATAGTCTCTTGAAGATTAAAGAACTTCATTTTATTTATAGTATGGATCTTTTCAAACAATAGATAGATCTTTACAAATAACAGATCATTAAGAGTAAAATAAACAAATACATCTACGAATCATATTATATCAAGTCAGCTAATGTAAAGCTTAGAAATGCAAACATAAGATTCTTACTTAATGCCTTCATTTAAATGTTTCACAGATTTAATTTATAACTAATTAATAAAGCTTCCAAAATACAAAATTGATTTCAGGTGTTAGTTTTAAGAGACTTTAGATAGTGTAATACTCAATAAGTTAAATCGAAATTGCAATGTTTAAATTTGGTTGAGAAACATTAATTTTTTTTAAACCTAAAAGGATGCAATAATGATTTTATGATGCAATTAGAGGAAAACCAAACTAGTTAGAACTTTAAGTATAATTTTTTTAAGTCATAATAATGATATAAAATGTAAATACAATCTTACCCATTATTCTGAAATAAAATGAAAAATTATAGTTAAAATCATGCTTTCTAGAAAAATTCTAACACAGCATAAAAGCATTGAAATTATTTAATAAGGAAAAGTAAAACTCTAGTAAATATACATTAAAAATTATCCATAAAGTTGAATTCCTAAACTTAAAATATTGTTTTGATTTGATTCTGTCTTCATGGGTAATTCATCAAACAAACACTTACAGGGGTCTGTTCAGACATTTTGTGAAAGGTCCTGTGTTTGTAAAATTGTGAAAAAACTACTCATAATTCGTGAATATAAAATAAGCGTTAAGTCACATTCTTTCTACCAGGGTCCTGCTTTTGTGAATTTGTGCAAATAGGGTCCTGTTATTGCAAAAATTGCTAAAAATCTTTTCAAGAAGTTTTTAAATTGTAAATAGATACAAGATTATGCTCAACAATTGCTGCTACTAAATTAGTGATGTAACATACAATTATTTGGTATTTAGCGTATACTGCTCAACACAGAATATTCATTTCGGACGAATAATGTGTGTGTTGGAAACAAAATCACTCACATTTTCAATTTCAATTGACATATTTTAAATAACACAACTTAGTTATATATCACTTTTAATATGTTATGCATTAAGTAAACTTAAACAATTTGTAAATTTATAATATTTTATTTAAAAAATTGCCAAAGATTAAGCTTTATTTACATAATATTCTATTAATTAATTTTATGAATAAATATAAATTGATAATTATTTATTTACAAAAAGAAAAATTATCATTTAATATCAATAAGAATGTGCACACGATGTTTGTAAAAGTAGAAATATTTTCTTAGAATACTACATTTGGAATTTAAACGTAGGTAAACTTAGTTTGTTTTGAACCATCTTTCTTTCTTTTTGCCCCCCATCCCCGGGAAGGGTTTATTCGATTAACAAAACAACAATGGAGATAAACAAATTTGTGAAGGGTCCGACTAAAAGATAAATTATTTTGTGAAGGGTCCGTTAACGAACCCAAATTTTTTCTAAACAGACCCCTGACTTATATCTACAAAAAACTTTTAATAATTGTCAAATTAATATAAAGTAGGAGCCATACAAGTTTATTTTTTGATGATTTTCGACGCTCTTGTCAGAAAAAATAAGTAAATCACACAATGGTTATACAATCAACCTATGCTTACACAGTCATATTCTTAAATAAAAATCTAATTTTCAACTTCAAATATCATTTCAAAATTTAAATATTTCTGCAATTTACAGAGAATTTTTATCTTCTGTAGATAAAGGGAATTTAGCATCACTATTTTTCAAATTACCGTTTCCTTGTCACTGGCAATTGCAACCGGTGACAAGATAATTGCAACCGGTTTTCTAGATACTACTTTTTTAATATTTGAATGGCTCCTATTGCATGCATAAGTATATATATATATATTAACACAAAAACAAATTTTTTTTTACATAATCAATATATTAAAAATAGTTGACAAATAATTAAAAGTAAAAAATTTATGATAAGTAAATGTAGAAATATAAAGCTAAAGTGAGATTCGGCCAGCAATAAATCACATATTTTAAAGAAAAAAAGATAGATCACAGACATAATTAATGAGAGAGATAGCAGTATGTAATAAAATTTCAATTGTTTGTTTATAACCATGCATCAGGACCATGCCTATCTTTGATTAGCAACATTTTATCCAGTACAATACCATCCTGATCATCAGATACTTGCTCCATGTATAAATGCGTATTATTAATGATATTAAACCTAGTGTAACCATAGTCAGAAAATCTTGCAGCACTCCATTCTGCAGGGTTGTCAACAAATGGATCTAAATTTTCTTGGCACCCAGCAGAACCTGTAATAATATGCACCGGAGCTTTTGGATTAGTGTAAGGTGCATCAAGGCTTCCATTATACACTTTGTAATCATAGATGGGCCACAGCCTTTCATATAAATGTTCATGAGCCCATAATTCCAAGTCAACACCATATTTGTAAAATAGATCTTCCAAACCATAAGCATGAGCAATGGGTAACCCTTTTCGAATGATACTTTCCCTATTTTTACAGTCATCTGTATCATTGGTGCTACAATACATAGGTCTGTGTCCCATTGTAATAATCCATGGGCGTTTAGCTCTGTTTTCTGGTAAATTTGCCTTTTTCAAATCATTTTCAAGCCATTCATACTGACGAGCAATTTGTATCCAACCGTATTTAACGTAAAAATAAAACTCGGTAGAGAAAGCAATTATATGAGCGGGGCCGAGATCAAAACTGTAAAAATTATTGTTTATTTCACCATCTTGATTAACCATACTAAATCGATTAACGTAATTAGAAAAATTGTATGCTTGTTCGTGATTGCCAACACACACTTGGTAGGGAAGGTAAGCAGCAATTGTTTCTATTTGCCTCATAAATTCATCACCTATTGTTGCATTTTCTGAGTCTAAATTGTAAGCCATGTCTCCTACATGCAAAAGAGCATCGTACATTCCTTTCTGAACTTCTTCTTGGATTCGTGGCAAAGATTGAGCATTATAATTACCCAAATCCCCATAAACAACAAGTCTTGGGCTCCAATTTGTACCATTTTGCATAGCTGTAAACCAATAAACAGCACTCCAACCATCTGTACTACCACAGTGGTACATGTATTCAGAACCAGGAACTAAATCATCAAGTAAAACTCTATGTATCCAAAGTACTCGAGCACTTGATCCACCATCGACAAACTTTGTCACAGTACCAAATTTAATTTTATTCAATTTACTAGGAGCCTGTCCATATTCGACAGTGGATTTGCTTGTAGGGTCAAAAGTAACCCATGTAACAACCATTTCATTAGGAGATTTCCCAAATGATATATGCACTTGTTCAGGTTGAGTATTTAAAACAGCCAAGACAAGAGTGACGCAAAAATAAAAGAAGAAAGCAAAAAATGAAAATTTTATTTTGAACTCCATACTTTAGCAATTTTAAAGCGATGCTTAAAACAAAACGATGCTGCTCTTATGTTTGCTTATAAATATTTCTCCAGAGCTGTTACGTCAAAGATCATGATAAACAGATGATCACGAGGTATGTATGATAGAAGAAAGGAAATGAGATAAAAGTTCATTGAATGAAAGAAGGTGTATGTATGAATGAATAATTAATACTAAGAATTCAAATATATAGAAAAGTATAACGATGAAGACTTTTCTTAGATATGTGGCCTTATTTATGAGAAATTTTATAGCATAGTGTTACCTAATTTCCATATGAATATTTGCGAAACTGACAATAAAGGAGATGACATATAACATTCCTGACACACTTGTTCATGAATTTGTTTATATTTTGATTTTGAAGCTTTAGTGACAGTTAAGAGTAAGTTTTGCTTCATTATTGTTAGGAGGATGAAACTTAGAAACCGTTTCTACTGCTTCTATATCACCCGTGATGATTCGTGCATGCGCGTGCAGCGGATATTTCAAGTAATTTCTAAACATTCGCGTGCGTGACAAGGCCGTTTGGAGCCCAGAGAGTATAATTCTATCCTGCACCTCCGTAAAGGTATCTTTCAATAATATTGTCTTCGTGGAAATAGGTATCTGACGTTCTTCATGTAGAATTCCGAGGTGAATCAGAGTGCAAGTTGAACTTGGACACGTTAAAAAACATCACACATGCTAACTGGGACCTTCATATTGCGTGCCCTCATTTCATGTTTTTTACTCTAGGTAAATCGAGGTGATAGCGAGTTTCCTAGAGCGGAAATCTGAAAGGCCGGCGAGAAAATGGACCAAAATTTCCCAAACGCACGGTACACGATTTGCCTTGAAAGTGTGGTACCGATGACTGCAGATAATTGAAGAGATAGGCGGAAGCTATGCTCCGTCTTCTTCCTTCTGCAGTTGTCCCGCAGTGGACTGATCGTTAAGACACGGTTCCCAGCAGATCACCGAAGTCGAGCATCACTGGCTACGGTCAGTGTGAGGGTGGGTGACCACTTGGATCAGTCTGCGTAGGGACCGAGGGTGTGCGGTATTGGTCCTCGTTAAACTGTGCTACCGTAAAGTGCTCGACCTCGCGCGCAGGTCGTCGGGCTACCGAAGCGGGAGTATCATCCCCTCCGCAGAGGATCAAAATTGTGATGGCATGTCTTCGGATCATCCTCCGGGATGTTTCCCAGACCGTCGCCAATAGCCCATTGTGCAGCTCTAGTGCAACGTAAATTAACAACAACAACCTTCTGCAGTTAACGCCGATTACTGGTCTTCATTTGGTATTGTAACTCAAGGTGACCTGTACTGTAATGTGAACTGAAATTGTGATCATTATAGAATCGTTAATCAAGCCTAGTAGAGATGACACTTTGGGCAATAGTAAGCTTCTTGGATACTTCCATCTGAGTACGCCAGAGTTCCTGCCGGCTGATTATTCAACAACGTAAAAAATCATCCAAATGCGTCTTCTGTATCATAAATATCCGGTTAAGGCAATGAGCAGTTTACACAATGCTTGCGAACAATTTTACTTCTTTGCTACCATTCCTTACAAACCTTTTGTTGTCTCGTTATTGTGACGTACTATCTAGCTTAGTGTAATTTAATTTGCATATTATTCTTGAAGATATGCTTGATAGTTTAGAATTTTCACTGTGGAGTTCAATTTCCGTGTGATTCTGAATTATCCTTAATTTATGGAGATAAGTGTTTACTTTTAATAAAGTAAAAATAAAGTAAATCCTTTTAAATTAAACGTTTTTATATTATAAAAATTATGCTTTTTATTTAATGCCTTTAATATATTTTAATTTTGTATGAATAGTTGTTGCATCTTTTCATTTTAATTTAATAAAATGTAAGAAAAGCATTGTAATAAAACTTTGCAAAACTTGTTCTTTAGTTAATAAAATTTCAAAATTTTAGCAAAAATACAATCAAATTAAGGGAACAAAAACTATTTTCAGATATTTTTTCCTGACTAAGAACTTTAACTTATTATTTATAGTTAATTTTAAGAAAAAAAAATTATTATTTAAATTGAAATTGAATTTACAAGTATATCTTAAGATTTAAAAATATTTTTTATGCACAATTTGCGTTACTAAAATATTTTTGTTTTAAGCAGTTGATAGATCTATATGAAGTAAAACTTCCAATTTTATATCGTAACTTGCTTTTACATTGATACCTATTAAAAAAAGTAAGAAAATCTTATTTTCCTTGTCACAAATAATTTATTATTTTTACCCTAGCAGTAAAATAACTTGGGTCCCCATTGCCCCAATATTCCGAAATTTTAGCTCAATTAGGGCCGTTATTTTCCGATATTTGCCCTATATAGAGTTGACTGATTCACCCGATATTTTACAACCAATGTATATAGAATTGTTAGATTCAAACAATATTTTATATTCATTATTCAGCTAATATGAGCCCTATATTGGCCCCCTATATAAGACCAATATTAAAAAAACTATGCATCCAATATTGGTCCCTCGGTGCATGTTCATATAGGACCTATATTGAGTCAATTTTGAGTCCAGCTGGGACCAGGGTGAAATTGTTGCTAGGGTGAATATAACAAACACCATATGAAAAAAGTGTGACTTCAGAAAAAGGTAGAGTAACGAATATTACGTTTAAGATAATGGAGCGTGGTGACCTGTTTGATATCCTATGGGATGTATTTTAGATATCCAAATTTGTAGAAAATCTTAATTTAGTGGAAAAAAATTCTTTTTATATCGAAATTGTGGTGGACATGTCAGTGGTATAAAAAGATATTTACTATATTTTCTTCAAGTAAGAAATGAACATTTATTTTATTGTCATCCGTAGATGGCGGCACCAGTTGCTCTAGCATCGTAGAATCTTTAACTTATTTCAATCGAAGATATTGGTCTACACTGTAAAAGTTTCCTCTATAGTTTGCTTTTTACTTCAATAAAAAAGGCAAGAGCAACTTTAATGACTCGTGAGTCGTATAAAAATCGAGTTTTATAAATTATATTTTTTTAAAGGAACAAAATAAAAGTTTTAATCAAAATTCTTTACTTCTTTATGACTGTCACTGGATGGCAGCATCAGTATGGGAAGACAGGCTTGTATTAAATAATACATACGTTTTCAAATGTCGAGTGGTGCCTCTTTATCCTTCACTTTGCAATTTTGACTGTGTGGAGGGGGGAGAGAGGTTTGTTGGTCTTCGGCAAGGATTGTATCATTTGCAAAGAATATCCTACCACTGCCCAAGAGTTCTTGGGCAGTGGTAGGGTATTCTAACCACCATTGCAAGAGGTGTGCACCTCTGATAAAGGTAAGTTAATTAGTTTCATATAGAAGTCGTGGCACGCTTTTCCTCATGTGATCGAGAAAATTTGACACCATATCAGTCGTGAGTATTTTAAGAGAATGAGAATGAATTGTTTGAGAACTAAGTGATTTAGTTAAATCAAGTCAAACCATCAAATTAAGAAAAGTTTCGATAAAATGGGTGTACGGGGTGCACCACAAACAGGGCTAGTTATAAGAAGCTTTATCAAGTTGTATCTGCAATAAGAATTAAGACTGAGCGTGGCTTCTCATATTCTAAAAAGCTGTATGATTGTAAAATGAGCATTCAACTTTTACAGGTTATTCCAGTTATCCTTATTATATAATTTATAATCTTTATAAATTACGTTGGGGGGATGCAATACATTTAAGCTAGGGGAAAACGAAAATAATATCAAAATCCCTAAATTCACTACCATAGAAGTTGAGGATTAAAAAGCATTTTAACTTATTTGATTGTCTGAGATAATGGCGAGAAGCAAAATGGAGATAATTAGTAACATTTGAAGGAATGATCACATAGGTTTTAATTTTTCTACAAAAGTGTTCCTCACTAATGATTTGTCAGATTTCGAGAGCGATTTTCTTTATAACCCACAATGTGTGTATTTTTTTTTGTCTTCATCTTAGACTAGAATACTAAAAATGTATAAAAGGTGGCCTTTATAAAAGAGGCTAAGAAAATATAAGTTGTCATTGATATCTTTAATGTTTTACGGGCCTTTTTCATTTTGGGCACTCTGCATTAAGGGATGTGATTATGGATTTCATAGTAATTCAGAATACTGGTGAAAATTACAGTGGTACCTAGCACACCTTTATATACTACAACATGTTGTTTAAGCATACGAGTTTCTGTGTCTTCAGAAAACATTCCGATATAAAAATCCTGTAGAAGCATTATCAATGATTTCATCATCAACTCAAATTGACTGGTGAGCATCAGTTTAAGTATTTCAAAGATTTAAATCAAAGTGAATTTTTAAATAGTTATTGTCAGGGCCCGACTTAGCCTAATTGGGGTCCGGGGTAAAAACTTCTTTGGGGGCCCCCCTCTGCTTCACTACTTCAGTAATGAAGAACCGGACTTTATGGAGGTACAGTCGGGCCCCGATTTAACGAACCTCTATTTAACGAATTTCGCGATTTAACGAATTTTTTCCCCACCCCAGCAAAAACAGTGTCAAAAACCCCTAATTAATGAATAATTAACCCCGAATTAACGAATTATTTCAGCATCCGTAAAAAAATTTTTTCATTAATTTTGATCAGAAAAATATTGCATTTTTTTGTAATTGGCAGATTCTAAAGGGAAAAAAAACTTTCCTGGGAGGAATAAAATAGAAAAAGTGCATATTCGTCTCAAACAAAAGAAAAGCCGGCAACATGGAAAAACAAATTCGTCGTGGGTAGGTGGGCAGAGTCAATAAGACATTACACTTGCAAGGTCATTTTCCGGGGGTTTGTCACGTGGACTATGAGTCAAACAGGAAATTCCTTTCTTATCTTAGATAGTCGTTTATAACTAGTAATTTTTAATAATACATATGTACAAGAAACAATTTTTTTGAACTCCGATTTTACGAATGACCCCGATTTAACGAATAAAATTTCCGGTCCCGATGAATTTGTTAAATCGGGGTCCGACTGTATTTAAATTTTTCACCACGCTATAGATATATAACAAGAAATTGACTACAAGCTAAAATAGCTATAAATTCCCCCTCCCCTTTTCAATGGTCAGACGAAATATCATTCAGTCCATTTTACTGATTTTCAGACAATTTCATATCCATCCTTAAAAGGATATAGTACATCTCGAGAGCCTAAATTTGACAAAAATGCTATTTAAACTTATAAATAGAAAATGTAAAGCAATGTTATTTTAACTAATATATTATTTTCTTTCCATTAACTGAATTAAAGATGCATAAAACATTCAACAATAAGATAACTGATTGTTAACTTTGTCAACTAGCAGTGAAAAATTCGTATCCTCGCTATCATAAGGGCGGAATTCAGATACATTTTCGCAATTACGATGGCTCAATTAAGCCATTCAGATGCCCGTATTTTTGTAAACATATCATATTTCGCGATATGTAAAAACCAGGCTTTTGATTGGCCAAATTTGTTCATCATAATTGCGAAAATTTAGCTGAATTCTGCACTAGAAAGCCATGGATTTACGAATTATAGATTTTTTGTGTTCATACGATAGATTAATAAAGAAGCTAACGTAAAACTAACGGATTTTACATTGTACTGATATTTAGTTTAAAAAAAGTTCATTAAAGAAGGAAATAAACGCAAAATAAACTTTCTATTTGATTTAGGGGTCTCTCTCTGATGTGGGGGACCGGGGCAACTGCCCCGCATGGTCCTGCCTTAGTCAAGCTCTGGTTATTGTACGTACGTCTTAAATAGTAATGTGCGTTGTAAAAAATACATTATAAAAGGATTTGAAACTTTTTGGATTTAATTACGTGTGCGAAAGTATTTTAAAATATTTTGCTACTTTTAAGGTGTATTGTGGATGCAATAATGTAATAGAAATAAGCAGATCCATTTTACAAAACTTCAAAATTTTATTACAAAATAGCATTAAAAGACATGTTATTGCTTTCATTTATATTTTAGTGACTTGTAAAAACATAGTTTAAAATAAACAGTTTGAAACGACTTCATACTAGCATCATAAAACCGGATAAAGAACAATAAAACCTTAGCCACAATGACTAGAAAACCAAGAAACCAACCATAGTTTACAAGACAATTTAACATCAGAATTTCAAAATTTCCAATTTAAAGAATTACGAAAATAAACTAACATTGAAATAATTATATGAAAGAAAAAACTTGAAGGATTTGTTAAAAAAATAACTTTAAGCACCATGAACAATTTAAAAAAATAGGAAGAAATGAGGATCAAGTTTTTGTTAAATGCACAATTGTAGAAAAAATAAAATTTGAATTAAAAAAAAATACTTTTTCTTTAAAATTCTTAAAACTAAAAATTGTAAAATCTAAAAATATAAATATATCTATTTAATCCTATTATATAATTTGAAACAACAGGATGAAAGTGCGATATAATAGGATTTATAAAAATGTATGTTTTAAAAAAATTTACATACTGGATATTATTTATTTTTCATATGCATACATATGCTTCGGAGATTTGTATAAAATATGGCAGTGTACAATTTAATCAATAAAAGCAACCTCTCAAAAGTAAACTAAAATCGCAAGCACTAGTTGGGTTATGAATCAGTCGTTTAAATAAATTGATTCAAATAATCAAAATGATGCATTGATTGGAACGTTTTGGCATTTATCGATTTTTTTGATACGTTGATAAGTTGATTTAAATCAACGTATTCAAGTGAATTTTGAGATAAACTGATTGCAATGGTGATCGGAAATGGTTGTAATAATGGGAATCATGATTTTTAGTACATAAAATCTGTTTGACAATGCGTGATGCGGGGAAGACTCTTAACTATTTTTTTTTGTTATCTAACGTACCTCACTCGTCGTAATCAGAAAATTGGTTTAACAGGTTCTATTACGTAATGAGTTCTGCCTGTTTTTGTCTGAGGAAGACGATCTCAGTCTTCATGGGAAGCGGCATCTTTTGACGTTGAACAAGATTCAAATAAATATTTATGCTTTATCTGAATGGTTGGTTAACAGTTAACTTTTTTACGTCACGTCTTCATGGGAAGCGGCATCTTTTGACGTTGAACAAGATTCAAATAAATATTTATGCTTTATCTGAATGGTTGGTTAACAGTTAACTTTTTTACGTCCCGTTCTGGGTTCATCATTTTAATCCTGGAGTACTTCTTGTATAACTATGAATAAAACTGATAATTCGGCATGTTTGAAGAGCTTTGATGATTCATTTAGCCTAACACTAGTAAGTATAAAATGATACTGATTCTAACTGGAATTTTACATACAATTTCCATTTTTTTAAACACACTAATAAAAGCACACAAAGATAAAAAAAAATAAGTAGAGGAGGTTTCAACGAATATAAGAATACAATAAAACATGATGCCAGGCGAAAATATTGTTCTTGAATAGCTGCCACTGAATGCAACATTTATAAAATGCTGTAATCATTTATATATAAGCACCAGAACTAACTTTATCAAATAAAAGGGTATAGAAATATATGTTAAATGCTGTAGAAAAAAAGTAGTTTCAAATGTTTCTTTTAAATGCTATGATAAAATGTGGTTAATTAATCATACATACATTTGTTAATAGCGATTCTCTTGTAAATCTCACTCAGGGATTTTAATATTGACCACTCATAGTATATATTTTTAGAATCTTTGTCAAAAAAAAGGCAAAAAAGTAGTTATATAAAGGGTCACATTAGGTTGAAAAATACAAATATTTATTGGATTTAATAAATCACTATTGAGGAGGGAATGGAAGTATAAAAACCATTTTTATTGACTGCTGAAAAAGAGAGGCTTTAAAAGGGGATTGTTAAGAAAAACCTCGAATTTTCTTACAGCAGTCAAATTGATTGTGATCTTTCCATCTTCCTCACGAGATAGTCAGCCGATTTCGATACCCTTTTTATCATATCCTAGTTTGAATAACTTGCTTCCTTTACTATAAATATTTTTCTTGATGACATTTTTGACAAAAATTTAAAAATATGTTAAGAGAAGTCATTACAGAAAGACCCATACATTAAATTACTTGTTAGTAGTATTCATTTTTTTTTAAACATTTCAGATTTCGTAATGTCATTTTGATAGAAAATTATCAATATTTTGCTCTATTACCCATAAAATAATTATAATAATTACAATTGATAACAAATAACATTATTTATGAAGAGTTTGCAAATAATCGAAACTATAATAAAACTTTTAGAGGAAAGATTTCACCAGATAAAATCATAAATGCAAATTGCATTTCATTTTTGTTGAGAATATTTAAATTAGCAAAAGTGAAACCAATAGAATTTGTTTTAATTTTAAATAATACTTGGCTAGTAAAATTCATACTCGCATAAAGCAACAGCTCTATAGTTTTTTAGGTATTTGTATATACATTATGTACTCAGAATGTCTCGAAAGTATTGGGGCAAGAATGATAGGGTCTAACATAAAGTTCGAGAAATGCATAGCAACTCATGACCAGAAATGTTATTGTAACCTGATAATTCGTGCTTTGCATCTTACTTCTCTTCATCTTTTATAATGCTATTGTGCAACTAGCAACACTGTGTAGTTGCTGATATATGTTGCCTTCACCTTGTTTCATATATCTTTGATTTCTTTCTGCGAGGAGCTTTAAAAGCAATTGTGATCAAGAGCTTGAGGAGTCAGGAATCTCGGGACATGATTCATCAAAGAAATTCCTGATGTGCGGCTATCAGTTCTCCATTGTTGCCAGCTATGCATAGCGTCTGATTTTGCAACCAATGAACATATTCAGTGGCATCACGAACTGCTGTCTTCTAGTAGGCGATCAGAACACATAGTGTTCAATAATTGTTTTCCATTAATCACTATAAATTTTTTTTTCAAAATTTCTACATCTGCTACCCTTTTCCCTAGACTTTTCTGATAATGAGTTGCTATGTAATTCTAAATTATTATGATGAGAATCTTTTACCTCTTCTGAAAATTTTCTGCAACATTTTAGAGACACTTAGTAAAATTTGTAAAGAAATTCTTGAAAAAAATAATACCCACGCATTGATTGTAATTGAAATCAAATGAGAATAAAACAATTTATTCAACAAAATCAATGCAATTTACTTTTCATTTAAAGATAGTACCAACAGTTTGATATTTTGTTTACTAAGAAATTCAGCAAAACAACTTAATTTAAAAAAAAAAAAAATTGTTTTCAACAGAATAAGATTTTAAATAAATTATAACTTTCTTTTATACAGTTAAACTTCATATATTACAAACGGTTAATCTCTCATTTTATGTCAGTAATCGAAGCGACAACATTTAATGTGTTAAAAAAAGCTATGAATTATTATCTTCATCTCTTCCAGTCTACAATATCAGTCTCTGTAATGGATTTGATTTCCTCTCTCTCGCCTATACTAGAAACTCTATCAATAGCTCTGGTTATAGGCGAATCAATAATAACTTCAGATCTTGAAAATTTTCCTTTTTGGCGAAGTTCCTGAACGACATTGTCCATTCGCCGCTCAGTTACTGACGAAACTTCGGTTGAAGATTGTCTTAAATCAGGCATAGACATTCTAGGAATATCTTCGAAATATTCCGTAGAGGATCTCTCCAGGAAACGTGGCCTTACTGGCTTTTGTGGAGCAGATGTGGATGGTAAAGCTTCTTTGTGTAAGAAGTCACCTTCGCCAAACTCGGTGTGGGGAGAGTCTTTCATGTGAGAATTATTGGTTCTCACGAAACCAGCTGATGATTGTTCAGCATAGTAGTGTGATTGTTGATGAACTCCCCTATATTGTGGGGATCGTTCAGCAACAATCGTTGGCACATCTTCCAGGAACTCGGAGGTAGATCTCTCAGCTAAACTTTTCGAAGTTTTATATGTATATCCAGTATCAACGCTCCAAAGGGATTCTCTATCCGCATGCGCAAAGTCGACGTCGACTTCTGTCATAGATCGGAGATCATATTCAGGTACGGAACCAGATCTAGAAGTTCTTCGCGATCGGATGCTTCCACTAATCGAAGGTGGGGCATCGCGAGCTAATGAGAATTCGGTTACAGGTGGTAAAGAACTGCGTCGATTTCGAGGTGGCTCAAATTCGCTCTTTTTCTTATAACGGGGGTTTCTTCCGTCTCCAGGTGGCTCATTTTGAACAGGAGGATACCTTTCGTCTGGTGTACTCAGAGCCCTTATAATGACGTGCCAGGTTCGAGTGTCGAAAAGTTTCTCGTATCGGGAATCTTTTGTAATACGAATGTATTCTTCTACTGTCGTTGCTTCCTGCACAAGATATCGGAATGTTTCATCAGTTGTAATTACCGTGCGCCATCTTTCCTTAATGTGCGGAGTAAGCTGATCAACACCTTCCACGGGTGGGGGTTCAAGAACTTTGTAAATTATACTCGTGTAAGTAGGATGCGGAATTTTTTGTGGAACCCTATTCAATGTGTTGTACGGGGACTGTGAATTCCTTGGAGTAGTGGATGTTGAATGCTCTGATAGATGACGTGGTCTCCTATGAGCAGGGATTTCTGTTGTCGTACTTTCAGCGTCTCTGAATTTTTCGCTTATTTCGGAGTATGCATCCCAGCGGCGTTCAGAAATTTTGTCATCATAATCTGGAAAATCAGGTTGAGATTCGTGGGGGTAATGTCTTATTCTTACATCGAATGTTGAGGGTGGTGTTTCAGAAGAGGGAGGTTCCGTTGATTGCGGAGGAGATTTAACATGCTGAGCAATGGTGTCTTTTGTTGTTTTCGTGACTGTTTCTGTAGCATGAACTTCTGTTGTTGTTGTTAAGTATAGATCATCAATATTTTGAACAATTATTTTAGGCTTTCTAGGAACTAAGGCCTTTGACACATATGTTTCCACACTTTCCATTTCTGGAGGTGATTCAGGTTGAGGTTTTGGCTTGTGTTGTAAGGTGGTAGTTTTTCTTACATTCATCACGTCATCTTCTATTTCGGTTATATTTTGAGAACTCAAGAAATAATCACTAACTGTTGCTGTTTCTCTTTTGGGTTTTCTTACATACGGTACAACAGCAACTTCACTCTCCAACTCGGAATGAGACCAGATATCGTTATCTGGAATGCTTCCTTTGAGTGATGGGGCATATGAGGAAGGAGGTCTCTGAATAGCCATTGGTACGTCTTCAATAAATTCTGCTTGTGAGCGATTATCATTATCAGGAATACTTCCATATAGAGATGGCGCATAAGAAGAGGGTGGCTTAGGGGGAGCTTCTCTGATATAAGCTTTCGAATAACTAACTGGGGGAAGGAGCTCGTGCGGTACAGGTCTCATGTCAGCGTAAGTCCTTTGAAAAGCTTCCCGCTGCATCATTGCGTCTTCTCTTTCAGAAATAGTGGTTAATTGGTGCTCTCTAGCAACTTTAGTTTTTAATTTTTTCTTGGGAGCTTCAACGGGTTTCAATATCTGCTGCACTGGTATGGATGATACGCTAGCTGCTTTTTCCTGATCTTCTGGGTAGCCGGAAGCAATGCTACTAGCTTCATCTGGAATGAAAGCTGTATTTTCGTATCTAAAGTGATCTCCTCTCATGGTTGACAAATCATTTATCATCATTCGCCGACCTCCCTCTATTTCTTCTACATCGGAATTCACAGATGAAGGTGATTCGCTTGGGTAATCGGAAGGAATCGTATCACTGTGGTCACCCGAGCCATTCTGTGACGACAAAGAAGTGAGCAGGGCAGCTTCTGAGCCTGATGTAGATTGAGCTATGGCTCTGGGAATGCGTATTGGGTCAAACATAGATAAAGTCCCCATCGTCGATCCACTCAATTTAGTAATTTCAGATCCTGGTCCTGATGATAAGGGTTTCCTCTTCTTAATAACTTTAATGTTCCTTTTCTTTAAGCAGTAATAAGCTATACCTATTCCCAAGAGAAGGAGTGTCAAGAAAAGTAGGGCACAGATGATGAGAAGCAGTTCTATTTCGGAGAGTTTTGGTGGTACAATAACTGGTACAGCGGCAGTTGGGGGTGGTCTAAAAAGAAAGTAAAAGGTATGAATGAATAAAAATATATTTTAACATTACTTTTATTTTCATTGAAATTTTTTTAAATGAAGGAATAAGTATAAAAATAAGAAGTATAAGTATATAAGAATAAGTATAAATTCTTACAAAACGATTGGCACTTGAGTTGGAGCCAGAGGGGGTGGATACCGACATATAATTGTTTTGATTTCATCTTCTTCAAGTTCCAAAGACCTGTGAAATCGCACTATAATGTTGTTGATAAAAACTCGTGGAGCTTCCTACAAGAGTAAACAATAAAAAATGAGTAAATAATTATTTGATTAATTTTTTAGACAATTATAGACAATTTTTCAAGCGTCAAATCTGTGATTTGTTAGATTTATATTTTGATTTAGTTTTGAATGTCAAACTACTTTAAAATATCGCTATTAAAGTTTATATAATATTCTTTAAAGCATATGTTTCATACATCATGAAAAGTGGATTTTAAAGCGAAAATTTAATATTTTGATAACAAGGGTGGTCGAAAAGTTTTGAATTAACTATAAGAAGATTACCTAAATTTAAGGGATAGAAAGTAAGGAAAAGCATGCGTAATAACATGAAAACATCTTGAGAAAAGTCTTGTTAAGAAATTGGAATTGAGGAAAATGTGGAAGAGATTATTTTGAAACTGCTCGTATTTATTTGTACTTAAATTTGCAATATATTCATTGTAATAGAAAATTTTTTTACATTCAAAACAAGTAGCATATTTCACTAAGAAATAACTTATTGTAATATAATTGAGTTTATTAGACCTGAGAGTAAACATTTTAAAATTAAATATGTTTTGCACAAAAGAAAAGATAGTATAACTTCCAATAATTTCACAGTGAGATAAATCTACTTTTAATTTTAAAATAAAATTTTTCCTGCATAAAATGAACATTTTCTATTATAAAGCAAAAATTTTCAACTGTAGAACGGAGATATTCTATAATAAACTGTCTTCTTTCCACCTTAAAGCAAATACTTTCCATTATAAAACAATTTTTTCCTTCCATAAAATGAATACTTTCTACTATAAAAAAATTTTTTTTCTCCATAAAATGGATGCTTTTCATTATGAAACATTTTTTAAAAATTTTTTAAGACACTTTAAAAATTTTTTTTTTTCATGTAATACGAATTTCTTGCACTCTAAAACAGATACTTTTACTTATAAAACATATATACTTTCCACGATAAAAGGGATGTTTTCCACTATAAATAGGGTCACTTCACTGTAAAATGGGACACTTGCTTCCTTGAAAATAAATACTTAACTACACTGAGAAAAAAAGCATGATCAGAACTTGGTAAAATTTACCGTGTTTCTGGTTCTATAGAAACACCAAAAAGCTGGGTAGTTTTTATCGAAGCGCTTTGGTAATTATTTTGGCAAAATCACAATAAAATATGGTTTTATAATATGTGATACAATTTGGTTATTTAATCATGATACTTTAGATTATGGCATAAAGAACATTTCGGTTAAATTTACTTTTTAGTTTTGTATTTTTTACTAAATGTGTGGTAATAAAAATTATAATTCTGAAAACCAAAATTTTCGGTAAGCTGTAACCGTAGGAGCGGAAAATTTACCAAACGAATGGTTTAAATACCATATATTATGGTTTTTATTACCAGAATTTCTTGAAAATTTTACTAGAAATGTTATTACTATACAGTACGGTAATTTTACCAGAGTGTTTTTCTCCGCTTAATGCCAAAATTATTAAAGTCAATGCAAAACGTAAATCTAACTACAATATATTCTAATATTTTTTTTTCTAATTTAGGGTGAAGCAACACACGCAGATATATTGTTCAAATCTAACTTATAATGCAAAAAATATAAGTAATTTTGAATTGATGGTAGTAATTTTTATAACAGACAATGTTTAGTTCAAATGAAAAATAAAATGTAGATTGTGGGATTGACTAATTAACGTTTAAGGTTGCTCTTTTAATAATCAGTTCAAGTGCTTTTTCTCAAACTGCTCATACTTTTTCTTAAAAATAGATTCGAAATTTATTTTTTAAGCTCATAGGAGATGGATTCGGCTGAGTTAACAGCTGATTAATTGTATTTTTTTCTGTAAAAGTACATTAAATATTTATCATCTGGCATTATTATTAAATTCTGTCGAATTAAAGAACTGATAAAAAGCTCATGAAAATACGTATAACTTCAATTTTATCTGTATTTCCCTAATTTCTTTACTTTATTTTTTTATTTGTTATCATATATTTGTTTATCGTAAATTTGTTTCATAATTTTCAGGTCTATTTCCCGATACAATTGCAACCTTGCCTAGTAATCTTGTAATGCAAACTACGCATTAGGAGCAAGTGTGGATAAAATTTTATACATTTCGTTTTAAAACTTCTTCCAACTTTACTTATTCAGCTCTCACGATTTAACTTGATCACTAAGGATGTCTTACGAAAAGTTGATTTACTATCCAGCCTAATACGATGTAAAAAATTACGGTGAAAAGTACCAAGATTCAGGGTGCTAGTACTTTTCGCCGTAAAATTCATTTCTACCGGAACATGTTACGAAACAAAAAATCTGGTATACTGTAATTTTTATTATAATAATAACAGCAAAATTAATGAATCACTCTAATTAAATATTACTGCAAAAATTACGGTACAATATTTAACGGTAAAAATGGAATTTATAGGGAAATAGATTTCACAGATGATGCATCTAAGGTGCCTGTACTCTATACCGTAATTTTTTTAAAAGTGTAATAAAATTTTTATCAACAAACAAATGAAACTCTGGATTAAATTACGGTAAGAAGCACCGGCACTCTGGGTGTTGGTACTTTTTACCGTAAAATCCATCTCTGCCGTAACATGTCAGTGACTAAAAAAATCTTATATACCGTAGTTTTTACAGTAATAACAAGTAAGCAATTTTTTTAACAGCGAAATTTTCATCCATTTGAAGAAAATAAATTTCTATTTCTTAGATAGCTACAAATATCCAAAGGAAATCATATTAGTTTGAATTGTTCTATTTTATTTTTATTTTAATGACTCGCGACTGAAAGATTTTTGGAGAAAGAAATGGATGTAAAATGAGACAGTTTAATGAAAAACTAGGAGGCTTCGCCCCCTGCTCGCTGGCGCTCACCAACCCCCGGAACTGCTTTCACACTTCATTTCGGATTGCTTCGCACTTTGATGCTCGCGCATTGGATACGTTCTTAACGTCTAGCTTTTGTATACTTTTTTGAACCAGAGGGCTAAAACCATGTGTTGTTAAACAATATAAAATAGTACTGAACGCCGGATGTAAGTTTTGTTTTAAAGTCTTTCCCACCAAAGGGCTAAAACCATGTGTTGTAAAACAATATGAAATAGTACTGAACGCCGGGTGTAAAGCATCGAGTTCGATGAAGATAATTTTGTGAGAATTTATTTGATAATTCGGTGAGAATTCACCCGATTAGACATATGATATGCTCACTACGTGCTCTTGCGCGCCGAAGCCTATCAATTAAAACGTATTAGCGTTTTATGTAATATAGATTAGCCATATGATGCTCACTACGTGCTCTTGCGCGCCGAAGCCTATAAATTAAAAATGAAAACTGTAGCCAACGCGAGAAAAGAAATATCATCGGTTTTATTGATACATACCTACGTATTAGCGTTTTATATAATATAGATTACCGTGAAATCACAGAATAATTCTAATTAAATAAATTGTAGTAATCTAATTGTAACAATTACCGTATAATATTTTACAGCAAAAATATATTTTTCGGTAAAACGGGATTTTACGAGAAAATGGATTATACGGATAATGCACCCAAAGGGCCGGTACTTTATACAGTAATTTGATCCGAAATTTTTGACTGTGTGGCAGATAGTCAAGGAAAGAAAGAAATTGAATTTCAATTAACCAATCATTGTATTTCTGATTTTTTCCCTTTATTTGCGATAGTATCACTTAACTATTTTCAAACGTAAATTTCCTAGTAGCAAATTCATTTATTAGTCACTTAAATTGTAATACTGTTTAAAGACCCAACTCCAGCCTTTGCTAAGAAAACTCTTAACGAGAAATATGCATTAAGAGTAGTTGTGACTAAAATCTCAGATACTTCATTTTCAAAATTCTTCTAACTTTTCCCATTAGCATTCAGCTTTACCGCTATAACTTTATCGCCAAAGATGCCTCAAGAAACGAATGATTTACCCTCTAGCTCTTCAGCAGATAATCAAGGATGGCAAATAAAAAAAAGACAAACCCCGAAGCACATCAATGCTGCAAGGTTATGCAATGAAGTTATCACTTTCATTGCATCACCACTCACAGCATTTTGGACATAAATGTTCAACTTGTTTTCCGATAAAAAATTAGATGTCTTCGTACTACACAGAAATAAGATAAGGCAATTCATTCAGTGTTAAATAAAAGTGAAAAGCGTCACATGGGCCCGAATGCCATGTCTTGTTATTCAGCTGTTGAACTCGATAACAGAGAGGCGGGAACCGGTCCAATACCAGCGTAGGCGTCAGCGGCACCATCTGTGCAGATATCCAACTCTTTAAAAGAGCAAATTAATGCAAGAAGAGGGCATGGGCGATAGAGAGCGATGGTCCATGATTTCGTATTCAAGACATGGATGTTGGGGACCACACGTAGGGTGGGTTTGATAGGTGAGTGGCATTTAAATGGCTACCAGTCCACTTCGGAGTGGTTATGCCTTCGTTTTGAAGAGCATGGAACAGTCTGGTTTTTTACAACTTTTTATTTTAAGGAATTTGTGTCAAGTGCCTTTCAGCGGCAGTTTATTCTTTGCGTGATGGCCACAGATTAATGACGAAAAAGCTTTTGCTAACCTCAAAAGTTTCACCGATGAAAGAAATTTTTGTCTTCTAACTCTCAGAGACAGAAAAAAGAACTTAGTAATCAAATACAATATGAACCCACTGAGCAATTTTGGGGTTTGTGGTATTTTAAAGAAAAATCCTTGTTGGTACTATCATATGTGGAAATATAAATTTACTGAAATATTTAAAACAAATACAATTTGAAACCATTAATTTTTCACATCCATTATTGAGAGAAATTATGATGATTGGCCCCCATTGGCCCGTTTCTTAATTTACTCACAGTTGCGGTTTGATAAAAAAAAAAAGCTTTTTAATCTTTAATCCAGGACATTGAAACGAATTTTCATGGTTTAAATCCTTTCTATGATGATCCTAGGTGATACGGGTGAAATGTTGTTATGATTTAGAGGACTTTTCTTAGATATACTTGATAATCGAAAAACTTCATTAGTTTCAATAATTATAAAGATGGAAAAAGTTAGCATTTTTTGAGCACTCAAACAAGGCATCCATTAAAAAAATCCACCAGACGCGAATGAGAAAAAACAAATGTGAAGATTAAAAAAAAAAATGCAAAATTGCCAGCGAAAAAATAAGGGTTAAACAATAATTAAAATTAGGGCACAGAGCAAAAAACAAGTAAAATCGTGGTAGCTGAAGGAGGTAACAGTGCCCGAATGCGGAAAATCAGCGCTGGATGCATTTTAAAGAGGTATGGAAGGGTGGTAAACTTGAGACTCGGCATGAAACGTTACAGAGCATCAATATGAACCGATGAGACGGAGGAGGAAGGAATCTTGGCGCTATTAAATTTAAATTTGTGGCCAAAGTTGCAGCAATATATGGTAATAGATGATTGGTTTATCAAATTCTTGATGATGTTCATAACTGTCGTGATCCCTTAATAAAATTTTCAAAAGGCTTAGGCTTGTCCGCTATATCCAAGGTCGCATTGGCCACCTTGGATATAGCGGACATGTGGTGAATGCCCCAGAAATTATCAATAGGGATTTTATCATCAAAGGATTTAAATTTAATTTTGTTAACAGGCTCAGAAAATATCATTGATTTTTGATAATATTTTTGCATCAAAGTTTTAACGAATAGTTTTATTTTTTCAAATGTGATTTCTATGAAGGTTTATCCCTCATAAACTTAAAAATGTGGAAATGACACATTAAGTATGGCATAAAGAATTTAGATATCATTTTAAATTGTTATTCAGTGTGTTGAGTTTACGAAGCGTAAAAATTAATAGCACATTATTTTTTACCTGTTTTGTTCCACATCCTTTTAATGGTATGCGAAGCTCGTAGTAGCGACTGCCATCCCCATAAAATTTGCATGGACTTGATCTGTCGTAATCAGTGTAAGTTACGCCACGAAATGGTTCAGTGAAGTTGATTTTGATAACCATCTCACCTGATGCGCAGGAGAGGTAGGCTAAAAGAAAATTCAAATAAAAAATATAAGCATAAAAATCACAAAAACGTGAGTAATAATCAAATGGTATTTGTCAAAAGTGGGCTGAACGTGTCTTGTATTTAGAGCTGTTAAGGTAAGTGAAAATTATGAAAAATATGTCAAGCTTTTGTTTTCTTAACAATTTGAGCAGCACTTTCTTTCAACTTTCAGTTTTCAAATTATGACTTCTAAATTAAATTTGGAATGTATCTTGATGTAAGAAATGAGGAGAAAACAATTGTACCTGCTATTTTGTATCTCTTGTGTGTGTCAAAAGGCAGTGAAATGAACGCAAAAAAAATGTATAAAGAATTTTAACAGGATTATATTTGACTAATATTCAAAATCATCGGAGTTCTAGTGTCTTTCATTTCATTTTCACATAAAAAAAAATTAAAAATATTAAATTTTAGAGAAGTTTTCCAAAAGCATAGATATTTAATAAGAAAGATTATTTGCACAGCAATGTAATAAAATAGTAAATTTTCATTGCAATATCTATTAAAATTTAAAATCTGTTAGTGAATATTAATTGAAGGTATTTGTTTTATTTAAAAGTTTAGTATTCACGATATAGCAAAATATAATGATTTAATTCGTCAATACTAAATTACCAATATTAATTATTTAAAATTAATTCTATAATTATATCACAAAATTAATATATATTTTTAAAATTCATATATTAAGTTTAAAAATTCATTTTAATTTCATGTACTAATATTAATTAATAATATGATAATAATATTAAAGCCCATAGTAATATAAAAATTAATTAATATTAATAATATATTCTTAATTAATTAATGGAGAGAATAATTAATTAATAATAAATTAATATTTATAAATGTTAAAAAATAATATAGGTCTTAAAGATTCATATTAATTAAAAAATTACTTTTTTAAAAAATTTAATTAAAATTAAATTTAACAAATTAACAATTAATTAATTAAATTTTTTTTATTGATATTTTAAAGACGCAATTAAACAAAAATTTTGTTAAATTAGTAATATAAAAACTGAATTACAATTTAGATTATATTTTCGAAATCGAGACAATTTTAAAAAATTTACCTTGTTACTGTTATGATTTTAAAAACTTACTGATAATTTAATTTTTCACGCAAATGAATCTCACATCATTTAAATATAATGTATTTTTTCTTATCTATTTGTATTAACCGATGATTTTGTTAATATTCCTCCTCGTTTGAATTGTGAACAACTATTTCAATTTTCTCAAAAATAGTTCTTTTTGTAAAATAGGTGCTGAATATTTGAAATTTCCTGCTCCTTATAAAAAAAAAAAGGTTTGTGATAATTTATGAAACCTTGTACAAAATGCATGCTTTGTATAAATAGCATACTTTATATTTCTGTTGCAACACATTATTGTATTATTGCATTATTGTTGAATAAAAAAGGTTCAATAACCTAATAAAGTTTGATGTTTTTCAAAACACGTGTTAAATAAATTTCAAAAAGATGAGTGGTTTTAAAATAAAGGCTTATATCACACTCATTATAAAACTTTAAGCTAAATAAAATATCTTGAAAAATTTGTTATTGTTTTTTAAAATAATTTAGTAGTTAGAAAATTTGCAAGTTACAATTTTCAAAGAAATTAAAAAAAAGTTAGCAGAAACAAAAAAAAAAGTGTTATTTTCATGTAGCAATTGCTTGATTTGAGAAAAAATTTCCATTTTAATATCCCCTTTGTCTTACTCTAATATCCATATGTAGATTAAGGTTAAAAGTTTCAGGTAACTTTCATGACAGAATCTTTTCGATATTTGCAATCGAGGGATGTTAATGAAAATAAGTTAACAAATAAAGTTAAAAATGCATTTTAATACTCCGTAAGTGATAAAAAAAACTTTTTTTTATTAATTAATATTTATAATCTGCCTTGAGGATTTTTTTCTTACCTCTTGTCCTATTGGTAAGTATTTCGCTGCTAAATTCATCTGCAACTGCTTGCCGCACAACATTTTCCACGTGTGTGTCATCTCTTTTGCCTTCTTGACAAACAATAGGCTGGAATACCTAGTAAACAAATAAAGTTTTGTATTTCGATGTATTTTTTTTTGTTAAAAAATCTAATTAAAAAGAAATTAAAAGAAAAATTCAACTTTTTTTCGAAAGATTTCTTTTTACATACTTGGTTTAAGTTATTAAAAGTTGAATAGTTACATTAATAATAAAACATATTAAGGATCGAAAAATATTAAGACTTTTGCATGCTTTGCTTGGCATATTAGTAATCCAAATAGAAATTTTCACTCACTTAAACATCTAATTCGTTTGCATAATATTTAAATCATATGAATTCCCGAATCGATCGAAAAAAATGTCAGTAACAATATGATATCTACATAAATACTTTTAATGAAAATCAGATGCATTAATTATTTCTTTACAATGAAGTATTGGATATCATTAAAAATGAAGTTTTACGCAAGATTAAGCATTGATAGCGTAAATGTAGAGCCTTGTTATCAACATTGTTGATAATTATCGGCACTCTTCAACATGCTACTTGAAAGTAATTGCGCTCTCTCGCAATCTATCGGAAAAATGTCAGTAACAATCTGACATCTACATCGTCTACATCAATTCTACTTAATACGTCCTCATACCTACTCATATGCGTAATTATACCTACTTAATGCTAATAATTATCAACTTAATGCGTCTATTTCGTTTCTATTAAAATAGAAATCAGACGCATAAAGTGCTATGGCTTTTGCATGCTTTGTTGATCATGTTAGAACTTAATATACGTGCCTGAAAGAAACTTTTATAAACTTTCTAATTCGTATGCATAATAATGAAATCATATGAATGCATTGATCTGTCGAAAAAAATGTCAGAAACAATATGATGTCTTCATCAATACTTTTAATACAAATCAGACGCATACATTGAAAAAAAGTAAAAGGCATTATTAAAAAAGAAGTTATGGTTTTTTAAGAAGCAAAGAGTAAGAATTAATAGCGTAAATGCAGAGCATTGTTATCAATATTGTTAAGAATTATTGACAAGAGCATTCACTTCATGTTGTCTTAAAGCAATTGAGATTTCACGCTGCTTTCATATTGTGATTTCAACTTTCATATTTATTATTTTTTTATGCAGAACTGATAAACTTTTTTTCAAAATTAAACATGACTCGGGGAAAAAGTTTGTTTTACAAATTCATATTAAAATTCAATAAAATTATGGTCTAATCAAATCTATCGGATTTCCCATTTTTTTCTGAATGCGGATATTTCCAGTAGCTCAACATTAGAAGACGAAAGCCTCCTGAAAAAGTTCACTGCCTTAAACTCTATAAATAATCTTGAACGAAAGATTCAGTTCTTAAAAATCGAGGAAGAACACTAGCGTTCCGCCCTGTCGTGAAAATTTAATGTTCCTCAGAGTTATAGAAAATTGTACAGGAAATGATAGAGTTTTTGAAAAGCGTCGATTTCAAATACCAAGGGCATTAAACCACAAATAAGATGTTTCAAGCACACAATGAGTATACTTTTCATCTCTAGGAAGTGGTTAGATTTCAGAAAAGCGGAAAAAAAAAGAAAAGTGTAATATCATCCATGAAAAGTAAATATTGCGACATCGCACGATTCTTATAATTTTATGGGATGCTTCCGACAATAGTGCAGAGCGAAGCCAACGTTTGATGATGCGTTGTAATGATAGTGGTTTGATGTATGGACTACAATAGTTTTTTTTTTATCTCTTAAATAGGGGAAATTTGAAGTTACTTTTTGGTGTTACTTTGATTTAAAACGATTAGCGTGCTTCAGGCTTCCGCTAACTGCTTGGGTGGTAAAGAATTTAGCAATGAATTTTTTTAAAGAAAAACTCGCATTGTTATATATAAGACAAAAAATGACTGCAGACGCGGAATGTGGAATTGTGTAAAAATAAAGCTAGGGGAGAGTGGGGTAAGACTGGGTAATGGGGTGAGACCGGGTACGTAGAATGTGACGAAATTAGTTCCGTTTCCTAGCGGAATAAAAGAGAAATCAAAAATCATATATAAAACGTTAAAAACTGCAATTCCAAAGGAATGTTGCTCAATGCAGTAGAAATTCCATAAGAAAATTGAAACCAATAGAAAATTTTAAAGAAGAAAACAATGAAAATAATATTAAAATGACAATCGAAGCTGTCGTCTTCAGGGGGTACCAGTCCCGGATGTCATAAAAACTCAAAACGTTTGTTATCGAGAGAGCACGACAAAAGTCTTAAATTTGCTCTTTCTGTACCTCAAAGGTTTTGCCGAAGTCCAGAAAGAGAGAAAAAGAAAAGAGAATACAAAATTCAAAGTAAAATACATAAACTAATTCCAAATGAAAAAACTATTTTCAAAACACCTACTTACAAATATTCCTTTGTCAGCATAAAAACACACTACATCTGAAAATCCTTAAGGATTTTCTTATTTGTTTCCTAGTGGACTAACTCTGAATTACACTTTACTAATAAAAAAGAAAGGCCTACCATATTGGTGTTGTTGTTGTTGATTAGTTTTGTTTTATTATGTCAACCCTCTAATGCTCTTTTGTTTTTAAAATAGCCTTATTTATTGTTTGTTAGAGTTACAAAAGATAGTTACTTTTAGCTCTTCTTATTAGGCATTACTTATACCTTAACAGACAATAAAGATTTAATTCAATAATAGCACCATTCTCTTTTGTTACGATAATCTCTGCTCTCAGGGTAAGAACGGGTACAATCCAGATCAGCCCCCCTCCCCCCCTGATGAGAGTCTGTGCTGGGCACACGAAAGCTGCAGTGCACAAGAGAAAAAAAAAACTATATCCCAAGCTGAATAAAGGTCTTTCAAACAAAATCCATTGCTGGCCCCTTCCTCAAAACACAAAACACTTTTTTTCATATTTTGTAGAATTTTTGAAGAGACTTTAAACAATACTGTAGTTCTTGTATAGATATAAAACAATTTTATTTAAAAAAACAAACAAATTAATAAACGCAATATTTTTTGAAAATTTTGGTTGAGGCTTCAGAAGTACAGTTCCCAGGGCATTTGTCCTTTTCTCTTCGCACTATTGAGTTAAAAAGTCATAAAGACATTCAATCATTCATAAAAAAGGTAGAACATCAATGATTTTTTAGGAATGATATATTGTACACAATCAAACAATGAATATTTGGATAAAATCTGGCAATTTGTAGGCAGAACAGCTTATCTCCAACAGGTCTTCAAATCTTAGCTGCCCGGTGTTACCCCGCTTTTCCGTATATTTAGAGTTTTAAGCTCATGATCAAACTTCAACTTTTTGATAAATTGAAGATCACAAAACATTATATGTTTTTAAAAGTCAACCCCACCTGGAAAGAAATTTGAGAGGAAAATTTTCCTTTTTAATTAACATTCATTTCCAGAAAATTTCAATAATTGAATCAAGATCAAGTCCTTGGTTACAAGAAGAATTACGGACTAAATGTACTTTACAATGCGAGAAATTTAAAAGAAAATGCATAGATAACTGAGGGGGTAATATTTAATTGGTTTTTAAATTCTATTTAAATAACAAGAATGTAATTGCGTAACAATTAAACTCTACTTTCAAGAAAATTTCAGTGGTAGGTATTAAATAATTGTATTTTTTTTAATTAATTCCTGTATGTTATTCGAATAAGGACTTAATATTGGGATCACCTATAGGAAAAACCACCACGATCCAATTAAACTACGCCAATATATATATATATATATATATATATAAATAAAATTTAGATATATTTAAATTTAAGCAATGCGTGTCTCGATTATTCTTTGATTTTCAACTTACTTTAAATTATTATTTTATTCTAGAAATATTGGCAACTCAGATGAAATCGTATAAACAATATCAAGTGCTTTCTTTTTTTTGTACTTCTACGTTTATCGTTTTATTGATTGGTTATTGGATTTCGCAGAGGGAACGACAGAGTCATCGGAGTTTAAGAAGTTTTCTTTGAACAGGCTTTTCGATTGACAATACCGTGATGAATTCACACGCTTTAGTGAAGTTCTGTCACATGGTTTGTTTCCCTTTGTCTCGTGATGAAAAGTAATTGAAAAGCGAAAGTCGAATTACGGGATACATAGTTGGCTGAATAAACTTTAGACATCGTATTACTCAGTGTTTTCTTTTCGTGAGAGGAACTCATGGCAAGTTTTCCAATTTTTCACTTTATTGACGTACAAATGTTTTCCAATTCGTCTTAAAATGACGAAACATGGTTAAAAATTAAAATAAATATCTCTTTGAAAATATGACATTAAGAGTTACTTATAAATGGCAACTAAACACTATACAAAGTATCCTTGGAATTTTCACCAAACTTCACCTGACATCCACATTGATGTTTTTGAAGACAAATGCTTTTTTATTTCGTCATAATTGATGATATAAATACCATTATAGTTTTAAACTACCTGAAATTGCAGTTTATGTCTTCAAATTTACTTAGAAATCATTGTAGCCGACTTACTTTGTAATTCGTATTAAATCTAGTAACATATCTGGCATATAAAAGTACAAAGATATTTTAATCAAACCAGATCAATAATTTTGCGCTGTAATAATTTTTTAAATTAACATTTAAAATTATAGGTTTATTGTTATCAAAAATTTGGCGAGTGCATAACCGTATCTTAACATTTTCGCTTACTAATCAAGCTGATATATAAAAATTTGTGCATCACATTGTACATAAAACTGATTGTTAAGTTCCTTTAATGGTAATTCATAATAACATATTAATGTAATTCATGTATAAACATAGTACAGATTGTAAAACATTAATAAGTTTAGAAGCCAATTGAAATAAGTTTATCTTAAAATGCTGCGTATTAAGTTAATATCATACAATTACGTTATAATAAATCTTTTAGTTTCAAACTCTTAATTTATAAAACAATAAAGATCAAAAACTTAATAATAGCAGATTAGAATTAGGAAAACAAATATTACAGTTAAATACCTTTTAATTAAGGATATTGAAATATTTTATAGAAAAACAATGCCTTAATGACTTTTATTAATTTTTTGTTGGTGACATTCAAAAAAATGTGGGAGTCCGTGAGGGAAAACTTGATCCTAACATGTATGTGATTTTTCAACCAATAAAATACTTTATAAAATGATCTGACTACAATATGCACTGTTAAAAATTTCTCGCAAAAATAGCTAAATAACAATTAAATAAATTATTATTTTATTGTACTCAAATAAAACAGTTAAATAATTGTAAATAAGATGGCATTCAAACAGTTAACTGAAGGAAAAACAGTTTATTAAATGCTTTAATCTAATAGCGTTAAACAACCAAAATTTTATCACACCCACTAGACCCACCTAATAAAGTCCCGTAATTCCCTGCAACTGGTTAAATATAATAGCCCAGAGGTCTAATCTGTCAATTTCATTACTGACAGAACAAGTGTTTAAGTTTCAGCGCTGACACTACACTATTTCCTCTATTCCTATCAACACATGAAAAGTTTCCAGTAACCTGCACGCCCCAATTTGTGACCCTCCACGATTAGAATACGATACTCTTACTCACGTATTCTCACGTCGTCACGTCTTACTCATGTACTTTATCATGGTTTTGAAACCATGATAGTTGTAAATGGTTAAAAAAACCGCATAGTTTTGCATTCCTGTTTTTTTTTAACCACACTTCTTTTCATACTTCATACATCATACATACTTTCCGTTTTTTAAATGGTTAAAAAATGTTTTCTACCGTTAACTTTACGGTTAATTGGATGGAGAGACTGCTGCCGGTTACTTCACCGTAATTTTTGAATAAAAATTCTAACAGTGAAGGAAAACTTTAGTTTCAGTATGTATAGAGTTATTCCGTGTTAGGTTTGGGGTACCTTATGCCTTGCAAAACAAATAGTTGGATAACCTCTGTAACGATGGCGTATTTGCAGTTCTTTGTATATTACTTTTCCTCAATCTAACAATTAAAACATACAGTTTGCTTTGCCTTGAGAAAGATGGAATTTTGTAGTTTGGATTTGATAACAAAATGAAGACGAGTTGACAGGTGCAGCGGACGCAAAATTGACTTATTTGCATGCCCTTCCGCCTGTCATTAGTCATTGCTCTTTAATTCCTGAGGTAAATAGCATGCGTAGGCAAACAGAGGTGGGCTTAAAGAAACATAAACAACAGGATTCAGTTATAAGAAGAAAAAAAAAAATACTTTCATTCACATGAACTCTCTTCAACAAACTTTCTCGACCCAAACTGGCCAAATACCTGAACCCACATAAGCTGCCTACATAAAAATTATTACTCATTTGGGTGGGCTAACACAGGAAAAAGAAAGTGATCATATGGTTTCGGTTTTGAAAGAATTATAATTTCTTCGTCCTTTCGTTTGAAGTGGTTTTAGATATTTGACAGTTATATGCAAGAATGATTATGCATTTTCAGTGGGCTAAAATAAATATGCATGTATAAGGGTGTAGCACAAAAATTCTTTTTTCGAAATTCAGAAGCCGAGAAAAAGCTGTCAATATGGCCGGTCATGTAAATATTCGAACAGCTAGAATGTTATATTTTCCGAGATACCCGGAAAAAGAATTATCGTATCGCATACATTTTAATTGTGTATGTATTTTTCAACCTTACATGCGCGGCAGGATATGTAAATATTCATACAGAGATATCATAAATTACCGTTTAAATGTCCCTAAAGATTTGACGCAAATTTCTATGATGCCGAATAGAGAGAATAAGAGACATCAAAGAGGGAACAAAAGAATCTATATTTGACGAAACCTAAATATTAATGGATTTAATAATACAAATAATTAAATTCAACAATAATTATGTTATAGATTTGTAAAACAAAATTAGTTTTTTCTTTCTTATTCTTTTAGCTACACTTCTTTTTATGTAAAAATAGTTCATAACAATCATTGTACAGTGCGCCAAAAAAAACAAAAAAAACGTACCAATCTGAATAACTTTTGATCTAATGATCGGATTTTTTCGTTCTAGTATTCATTCTTAATGGTTTAAGAGGGTGACCTGAAATATCCTAATTAATTACTGCGAACGATATTTTATGTTAAGAAATCAGACGCAAAAATGTACTTTCTCTGAATAAACATATTTTGTTTCAACAGATTCGGATTTCTCCTCCCTAAAATATAGAGAGTAGCTGTAATCTGGGAAATATGGTCTCCATAGTTTGGCCAGGGGAGCAGTACGAAGTTTGGACACCTTAATACCCCTTTTGCGTTCTCAAGAGACTTTTAAGCGAATTGAAAAGTTTTTGCACTCAATTATAAAATTCGTTTATCTGAAGATAATTCCATGCAAAAAATAAGTTTTAGTAAATATTTACAATTTTATTTAATAATAATCAAAAAAAGTTTGAATTGCAAGGTACATAATCTTTTACGTCATTTTAAAGTGTGTAATTTTACACAGCAAAAACAAAATGTGAGTGAAATTGGTTGAATAGTTCCTGAGGAATCGAATTTTAACTAAACGACTTCTTTAAATTGCATTGTATCATTTTGAGACACGTGTTCGGACACGTATAAGTTTTATTCAGGTAAGTATTTTGCGGCCTAACGAGCCCGGCAAAAGTTTTGAGGTTTTTCAAGTCCTTTATTAGTCACATATTTATCAAAAATAGAAACACATTTAAGTCTTCTAGAATGAATGTTAAGGTTAGATTTTTGTGCCTAGAAATATAATTATTTTTAAATTATAAGTATAAAATAAATTTTAGTTTTTAAGTAACAATAAAAAAAATTATAAATGATATATAACATCTAGATTTTCAAGAATATTCATTGAAATCCTAATTTTCATAAGCAAATGAACATATTTTAAATTTTAAATGGAATCATTAGGCTAGGTAATTACTTAAATTCTGGGAATTTGAAAGTTTTCATCAAAGTCTTACATTTTATAATTTTTTTTAAATGTTACTTAGCATTTTAAACTTTACAAGATTTGAAAATCAAACTTTATTTTACTTTCATGCTTTTAAAAAAATTAAAATATACCCTTTTACTGTCTCCTCTACAGAAAGGAAACCTTCGACCCATTCTAGGAAATTCTAGGATATTTTTCAATTTGTTGACATATTTTTTTGGAAAATATATTATTTTAGTGACAGCTTAAGTTGTTATGATTTGATTATTAGGAGTTTAAAACTTCTAAGCATATGCTCATTATAAAATATAAAAACATGCTTTGACAATAAACTTAAATTTATAAAAAAATATTATTTTTTTATTCCATTTATCTAAAGCAAGACCAGTTTTAACTTTGTGAAAAAAATATTATAACTGTATTTCTGTTTTTACTTAGAATGTTGAGTGTGAGTTTGTTTTTTATATTTCAATTTTGAAAAAAAAAACTATTATAACTTCTACGCCTTTTAATATTGAACTTATTTTTAATCGATGACAAATCAATTGAATTAAATATATGTTGAAAAGGTAGACGAAATCAAGTAAAAAAACTTATTTTTAATTTATAAAAGACTTTATTTTAATTAAAATGAAAATAGTTTTACTTTTGATGAACAAAACTATACCTTATTTTTATTTTTTATCTAAGGTTCATTCTATAGCTAGCACTAGAGAACAAATTTTTTGCTCTCCAGTGCATTTATATAAGTACTTGATCTTGGATAATTCGAGCGTGTTGATTTCGAATCTTTAATTAGTTTTGATCCTAAAGTTATGGATTTCTTAAATGATAATTTTAGTCTATTTTTTCGAAATGTTCAAGTTTAAAAATGATTTATATAACAAGTAGTCGCATAAATGATGCGACAAACTTCTTCTGGACGTAAGACACATTCTCAGGTTTAAAACTGCATAGGAGCCCATGCTTGGAAATGTCACCGTGTACGGCTAGGAGCGCTTCCATAGTCTGTATACGGCAGTTAGGACACATTATCAGGATTAAAATTGCATAGGAACCTATGCTCGGAAATGTCGCCGTGTACGGCTAGGAGCGCTTCCATAGTCTGTATACGGTAGTAAGGACACATTATCAGGATTGAAATTGCATGGGAACCTATGCTCGGAAATGTCGTCGTGTACGGCTGGGAGCGCTTCCATAGTCTGCGTACGGGAGTTAGGACATATTATCAGGATTAAAATTGCATAAGAACCTATGCTCGGAAATGTCACCGTGCACGGCTAGGAGCGCTGCCATAGTACGACTCATTGAGAAGCACACGAAGAAACAGTTAAGAAGCACCCCTAGGAAAACACTCCTAGTGACGAATGACGACATTTCCAAGCACGGGTTCTTATGCAATTTTAATCCTGATGATGTGACCGAACTTCCATAGAAATTTATCACAACATTTATGCGACCATTTTTTAAAGAACGTTTTTAAACATACAAATTTTGACAAAAAATAGACCAAAAATGTCATTTAAAGAAAAAAAAACCTTAGCTTGGAGAGAGAAACTGAATGCAGATTTGAAATCAGTCCCTTGGAAATATCTAAGATTCGTTAAAAAATCTATTTCAACTGAAAAAAAATGTTCCTTTGTGTAAATCGACTGTTATAAATACACGTTCATGCAATTTTAGTGCAGTGTAGCATTAGTATGTGCACCCATGAAGGAAATGGAGATTAGAATTCTATAATATAAATAATTCATTAACTAATACTTAAATATTTATAAACTTTCTACCATACTGTTAAAAGGATTATCACTTTGAAAAGATAATAATTTTTTTCCATTATTTATGAGTAAATTGTTATTTTAATAAATAACAATTGTTAAAATAACAATTAGGAAGAATAGGTGTTTCAGTGCCCAATATTTAAATTTTTCCTTAATAAATATTTAAAAAGAGATCAAAAATTATTATTTTGTTCAGTAAAATATAAAAAAATGCGTGTAATTTTAATGCATGAAATAGTGTTCTTAAAAACTTTTGAATAGGAAAATAATTTTAAAGATTTAACTTTTGGAATATCTTATCAAGTTGAAGATGATAAGTATTTCACTTTAGTTTTTTATCTCCTCAAATTTTTTTTATTATAAAAAATTGCAGACACTTCACAAAATGTTTCCGATTTCTGATGAAATTTTAAAAACATTATACATATTGATATTTATTTTCAAGTAAAAAAAAAACTTAAAAAAATAATTTTTTAAAATACATTTACATTGGGATATGAAATTAAGTGTTAAGCAGATAAGTAATTATATGAACTCAAATTACAAAACAATACATACAACTTGACAAATGAGAAGTGAAATTAAGGCAACCAGCATGATCCACCTGAAAAAAAAATTATTCACATTATTTTCCTTCGTCTAGTTAATATTTTGAACATGCATATTTTTGATTCTTAATATTTACATATTTGAAAAGAGATGGTAAAATAGGTAAAAGGGATATATATATATATTCCAAATTTGCGATGTTATTTCAAACAATTCAATAAAAATAATATTTGGAAGTTTTCTATTTTTTTAAATTTTTTTTTAAAGTTTTTATAAATTGTATAATTGAAGGTTCAATTCTAGATAAATCTCCCGAATTTTTTAAATTTTACTTGAAGCGGTGAAACTTGGCTCGGTGAATGAGCCTTATAACCTCTATTTCAAAATCTTTTGTTGTTGTTATTGTTGTTGTTAATTTTACGTCGCACTAGAGCTGCACAATGGGCTATTGGCGACGGTCTGGGAAACATCCCGGAGGATGATCCGAAGATATGCCATCACAATTTTGATCCTCTGCGGAGGGGATGGCACCCCCGCTTCGGTAGCCCGACGACCTGCGCGCGAATAAAATCTTTTGATAACTGAAACTTAATTAACAGCCGAAGAAAAAAAATGTAATTCATTACTTTTCTTTAAAGGTAATCACTTCAATATAGATATTCAATTTTGACAACACTCATAAGAATAACACAACTTTAATATGATTAAATAGATAAGTTTCCTGGGTAATGCTTGAAGAACTTAACTCAACATTCAACAATAATTATTGCAGAAAAGGAAAAGACTAAGAAAAAAAAAAAAAAAAAAAAAAAAAAAAAAAAAAAAAAAAAAAAGGCTAAGCAAAAAAAGTCTAATGCTGGATTTTGGGAAAGAATGTTAAAAATCTTTTTATTTCTTTCAAAATATACATTTCATCGAAAAATTTTAACGCAAATTCTTTATAAAGGGGTATAGCTTCTATAAGAAGAAAAAATATATGATGAAAAGCGCTTGTTTTCCTGAAGAGAAGACCAAATATGCGCATCCGCTTACTTTAGTCACTCGACCTTGGGGTTAAACTGTTTTTGGGGTACGCCCTAAATTTTTCACTTTTTTGGTAGAAGAACAATGAAAGCATGAGTCTAAATAGGAAGTGAATTATGCGTTGAACGATTAATAAAGAAAACATTTTTTGAAAAACTTTGGAAAGAAAAGACTTATACTTCCGTGTTTAATTTTCTTTCATCTATAAAATAAATTAATCTGTGGTAACACTTATTTTGAGAAGCTTATCGTTAAGGTTAACACATAAGCATTAAATGTTTAAATAAGCTTCGCTTTTATTTAATGATATGTAACTCCTGGATCAAGTATTGGGAGACATTTGCCTTCGTGGAGGACTTTTGATGGAACTAACCAGCATTTACGTTACATGTAGAGGAAGAACACGAGAACCTCCCTTGTGGCAAAGCCTGATGGCAAAGGGACTCTAACCCATGATCCACTGAGGATATTTCATTTCAGCACTGTGGTTTTTGAACCCGGTTCACCTCATTGGAAAAAAATACGAAACTGAAGAGTAAATTAAATCGAATAAATAGTTTTCATGCCATGCTCTAAGGCATCTTCATTAAATTACCATATTTTATCTCATATCAAAAAATCATATTTTATTTTTAATTTTACCAAAATCATTACTGAAACGCTTTGGTATAAATTATCGAGCTTTTTGGTGTTCCCATACAGCCAAAAACACGATAAATTTTACCTTATTCTGGTAGTTTTAACTTTTGACCATACTTTTTGACTTCGGTGCGGAAAATTATATCTAAGAGACAATCTTGAAAACTCTTCGTATGTGCAAAATTTCTACCTGAACTGTGAAATATTCTTTTTGAAAATTTTCTAATTTATAACCAATAGTAACTGAAGAAATAAACAATTAAAAAGGAATATTTACAAATGAATACCACATCTATGAAAAGAAAGTAATTTAATATGAGTTTAAAAGCAAAATTTTTCATTATCGATAACCAATAAAATGACAGTCTTTTTTCAACCATCTAATTCTTTTCTTCAATATTTGTATAGGTTTCATATGAAAGTAAATCGAATTTACATTTTTGGAACAACCAATGATAATTTTTATTAATAGTTGTTGTTATTAATAGAGTTTAAATAAACATACAAAAGATATAGATTCGTCATATTTGAAACATTTGCAATGTGAACATTTGCTTAGGCAGAAATTTTGGAAAGTTTAAAGCCCTAATGTCATTCAAATTCTCAGAAAACTTATATTTGAAACGTTTATTGTTACATTTGAACATTTGCTAGGTCAGCATTTGTTTTGGGAGATTTTTTGGAAAGTTTTAAAGCCTTAATATCATTCACATTCTCAGAAAATTTAATTTGGTGTTAAGCTTGACTATACAGGCATCCAAATTAAACCTTTTTGAAACTGATTACTCAATCATATAATTAAACTTGAACGAAAAAATGCGATAGTTTAATACATTATTTGTGGCAAATTTGGTTCTAAGATGACAATATTATAGTTCTGCATCAAAGCAATTTTTCCAAACGTCCAGTGTCATAGAATCCAGTGTCACAGAAAATGTACTTGTTAAAAACTAAGTCCATATGATATAAAAAAAGTAATTCTAAATTTAAATTATAAGGAGTGAAATGTTTTGTAAGCGATGATGGAATTATAGAATGCAACTTTTTAAAGTTTCCGAAATAAAGAAGAAATTTCTGAATCAATAATAGAGAATCGTAAATTTTACTTTGCATTGAATGAAAGTACTTCTTAGAAGTATTTGTCACCATATGTCATATGAACCAAGCATTCTTCGCCAAATGTGAAACGTGTTCTCACGCACACAAAAGGTAAATACTAATATTTCGGGCATGAACTTTGGCGAGTGAGAACATGAGTCGTAAGTTTACTCTCCAGCATCACAGTTACAGTTTAGTAAATGTCGACTTGTGCTTAATTCTATATTCTATTAGATAGACATAAGTGCTCATTGTAAGGTCACGATACAGTCTTTTGTTTCTTAAAATCATTACTTTCATTTTCTGGCTTCTTCTTTAACGGTAAGCTATATTGATGAGAGAAAGCATAAAAAATGGCTAAAGATGAATGAAAAAACGATATCCGCACGCAAACCCCCGGTATTCTAACAAATAACGAATCGTGCTTTGCTGTACATCACTCTGTTGTTATTTATAATTCTTTTTCAGATGTGGACGGTCAAAGTTCTAAAGGTCAAAACTCATCACTGATTTCGTAGACTCCGTAAATACAGTTACATTTTAGTTCATTACTCTTTTCTAAAATTGGGACTTTAATAATAGTGCTTGTTCGCCAAATCGGCCTTAATTCCGTGAAAAATCTATGATTTTTCCCCGTTATTACCCTCTTGGATTTCGAAATCTAAAGAAAGTAAAGCTTTTTTCAAGTGAGCTTCTAGTTTTCAACACGGTTGACTGTAAAATTCGAATTGCTATTATTACGTTTAATGGAATCACGACCGAGTATTTTTTAAAATGAACAGGATTTAGTTTGTCACAATTTAGTTCGAAATTGAAGATCTTGAATTCAATTTCGGTGAAAACTTTGAAAAGATTAGAAATAAAAGGTTATGAATAATGTTTAGTTTTTTATTATTTTTTAATTGTTGGTAGTTTTTTTGTAAAATTATATAGCTCTGCTCAATTTTAAAAGGTCAAAATATTGCTGCTGGTTGGCTAATAAAATTTTCCAAACCACAATTCCGGTTTATTTAACTATTTTTTTTAATACGAATTTCTTTATTTTTTAATTTTTTTATTGTAGCACTTATAAAGCATTTCAAGCATTGTAAGGAATCTATTCCTATCAAAGTTTTGAAACGCATTGTATAGAAATAATTTTAAAATTTTGGAACGTATTGAATATTGTAAAGAATTTAGACAGCTAGAAATTTTGGAGCATTTTGAATGAATCTAGAAACCCAGAAATTTTAGAGTGTATTGAACCTATATAATTTTAAAATTTTGGAGCATATTGAATTTTGTTAAGAATCTGCACTGCTCGAAACGTTTTGAACCCATAACATTTTGAAATTTTGAAGCGTATCGAGCCCATATAACCCTGCAATTTTGGAAAGTTTTGAATTTTTCTTTCCTCACCGTAGTGAACATCCAACCCGATTTTGAGTTTACGACTACCAATGTTCAACTCCGTAGCCATATAATTTTGAACACGATCCAGAAGACAAGGGAACTTCTGGAATCAAGTATTGGGAGAAATTGTTCAGAAGTAGAATGGACTTTTTTGATGGCACTAACCTGCATTTGCGTTAAACGGAGAAGAAAATTAGTTAAACCTCCCGGTTTTAACCTGATAAGGGGACTTTAACTCGTGATCCATCTACCACTGAGGATATTTTACGTCAGCACTGTGGTCGGCGCTAGCCGGGTGCCTGATCCACCGTATGTGATACATGCATTTTTTGAGCTAATAAGCCATAATTGAGCTAAGTTCTAAATATGTGTATTTCTGTGCAAATAAACCACTACACAGTTTATTTTATCAAAAATAAATAAAATAGTAAAAAATGAATAATTTTAAATACCGTTTCTTACCCTTCAATCAAAAAGAATCACTTCTTGCATCCCTTTTGCTTTTTGTTTAATTATAAGAAGTTTCCTGAAAGAAAAATTCAAAATATATAGAAAAAAGTAAACTGGGAAAAGTTTTAAAAATATATAAATTGCTAATTTTAGTCAAATAATTAACCAATATTTTTAGATGAACTTTAATAAATATAACAAATCTAATAAATTTTTTTCTCTAACTTAAGAGCAGTTAAATAATGTTATCTTAATAAGACTAGGAAAACAATGCAACAAACTTGGAGCACAACTCGTAGAAAGCATAAAACTACCAAAAACAATACAGCTGTTACATAAAGCATAAAACTATTAAAACAATACAGGATACCGAAACTGAAACCGAAAATTAAATTTTTGCTGCAACTTATAGTATATGATTAAAAATATATTATATATCTGATTAAAAATTAAATCATAATTTTTAAGAGTATAGGGCTGTTTTGATGTTCTTGTTAAGCATTATCAATGGAGCTAACATAAAGAATTAAGTTCCAGATTGAAGTTCAATCTTAACTTCGGACAATGAAGCTTCTTTAAATAGTCGAAATAGTTGTTTTCCTTTAACTACTTTTCTGTGATTAATTTGTTTTGTTTATATATGGCAGCACAGTAACCACACACTTATTATTGTGCATTTAAATATTATTTTAACAAACAACTATTTTTCTATAGAAAATTATACTAAATTCTTTTGTATTCAATGTGATGTGGATTTTTGTTTTGTATTATGTTCACTGTTAAAAGTTTTGAGTATAAATACTCAAGAATCTACTTGTTATTATTTATTAAGACTCTCATGGACATAAAAATTCAAACCGGAAGACTTATGTAAAAATACAAGAAAATATCCATAGCAGACTCAGTAATCAGACAGAAGTAAATTAAGTATAACTACCTTGAGTTACGGGCTGTCACTTACTTTTGAAATAATTAAAAATATATTGAAATATTTGAAAGAAAGTATCTTTAGAGAAAATAGGAAAAAACCCCCGCATTTTTCATAATTCTGTTACCGAGATACTTAGTCTCCGTAATTTAAGAGAGATTCTTGTTTTTCTTTGTATGTCTTTTTACAGAAATTTTTTGCAGAGTTGAAACTAAAGTAAAGTTAGAAGTAAAGCATTTTATCACTAATAAAAATTTAGCTAACATTTAAAATCATAAAATTCTATCTGCAATTCTAACACCATACAATTCTACATAAAAGCAAAATTCTATTTCAAACAAAATTTCAATAAAATTATTTTTTTAAAACAAATCATGCCTACTGATTACGTAAAAGCTGTTTTTCTGTTTTCGTTTCTGGTCGATCGAGTAGAGTATCAAAAGTTTTCGAAAGCTCTCTTAATAGAGTTAAACTTCAAAATTTAAAAAAACAGGACCAAAGAAAAAAAAAAAAACAAGACTTTATAAAATTTTAAAATCAATGTAGCCTCATAAATGGTACTTTTCACTTAATATATAGCATCACTTTTACTCTCTGAGTTTTAGTTGATTTAGATATTATTTTGACCAGCATTATTTTCTTCTTAATTATTTCCTTTAATTTCTCTTTAAATTTCTCTTTAATTATTTCCCCTAATGAGATAAAGAAGTTTTATTCAATTATAATTTATAAAAAATAACTTTTAAAACAAACTTAATAGCTTTAATTTAAGCAACTGTCAATAAAATATACTTTTGAGTAATATTTTTGCTCACTTAATCATAAATATTGGCTTAAATATTTTTTATAACATCAAAAACTTCTTTTTTGTAGCCTCATAAATTTTAACTACCAAGTCAGATTCAAGCAAATGTTCGACTCCTGCGAAACTTTAATCAAATCCGACTCCATAGTCCTGGTTTTCACAACACTATCAATAATTATATTATAGCTTTATAACTTTCAAATATTTGAACGAGCTGCTTTTTTGGTGTAATATCATGTTAGATCATTTTAATTTGATTGTTTCAATTCTATTTGATCATTTTAGCATATAATTTTGGATATTCAGTTTTATCAAAGAAATTGTGAATAAAATATTTAGAGCATATTTTTTCGTAAATTTTGGCCTGATTTGTAATGCATCTTGATTGGTATAATTTAAAGATAATTAATTTTTAACAACCTATAAGATTCAAAGTTCACAAATTTAAAATTTAAATACATAAATTCTATACTCTTTTTTAAATTTATTAAAACTTTTTTGATCTATTAATAATAATAAAACAAGTTCTTAAAATGAAATTTAAGGAAATTTTAGTAAAACATTTCTTTATGTAATTTAATATAAAGCAAAACTCTAGAGAAAAAAAAAAATATGAAAAAATATTTACAGTTTCAGTATTCATTAAATTAAAATATACGGAGTTAAATACTTTTGCATTTTTATACACAAAGTTCTAAGTTCTAACAAGTTTACTTCTGCTACATAGTCTTTTCAATCTAAATTCATTTATTTTCTTACAAAAAGGAAATATGTTTGTGATTTTTACGATCTTTAAAAAAGAATGAGGTTGGAATAACTCTGAACTACAAATAAAATTTGCTGTTGTTATTCTAACAGTATAACAGTTTTGTTTAAATGATAACCGGTTGGTTATTTAGTTAAAAAGCATACGCAACAGAAAAACATTCTATTACAGCGTTGTACGAAAGAATAAACAAAACAAAAAAACACGAAGAAAATAAACATATAAACCAAATAAACCAGTTTATTTGAACGGTAAGAAATTTCTTCAAATAATTTTAAAAATAATAAAGTATATTAAAATTGTTCAACATCATTTTGAAATCTATTAAAATAATTTAAAACTTGTATGGAGAAAAAAACTCCTTGATGTAATTGAATTTACAAAGTGATTTCGTAAACAATCCCTTTTCTTTCAAATTGTGACCTTTAATGAAAAATTATATAAAATGAAAAAGTCGGTCATTTTTTAATTTTTTTAAAAATATTTGGCTACTATAACTTGCTGGCTAAGGCAAATGACTGTCTTTATTACTCAGAGAATTTAAATTGCTTTTATTAAATAAAATCTATTTAAGCTCAGTTTCTTAAGTGAGATCAGTTTCTTTCTTTTTGGTAGAGCAACTGAAAGTAAAAAAAAAAAAAAAAANGCAACTATATTTTATCCTACTAGGCTTCATGTCTCGCTTAATGTTATGCTACATTGCAATTTGTAATCCGTCCTTAGCAATTGTCCAGCAGTGTATTATATAAAATAAAAAAGTCGGTCATTTTTTAATTTTTTAAAAATATTTGGCTACTATAGCTTGCTGGCTAAGGCAAATGATTGTCTTTATTACTCAGAGAATTTAAATTGATTTTATTAAATAAAATCCATTTAAGCTCAGTTACTTAAGTGAGATCAGTTTCTTTCTTTTTGGTAGAGCAACTGAAAGTAAAAAAAAAAAAGAAAAAGATTTTTCTATTTTGCTGAAATCTATGAGCAGTTATTTTTATTTTTTATCATGTATCAGTTTCTTTCCTCTTGAAAAACTCTAGAATTGCAAGTAAAAAATAAAATAAAGATTATCTTTTTTTCTTTTTAACTGGGGCAAAATATTATCGGGCAAAACCTCAGCCGGAGAATAATTTGCAATGGCGAAATGTATCGCGGGAAAGAGAATCTATGCAATATTTCTTAATAATTTGGTATTCTATATAATTCTGTCAGTGTTTTGTTAACTTTTCCAAACAAGATTTTGTCTGGAAATTTAAATAATATAGTACCTCCTGTTGCAATAATATTTTCCACGCACTTAATTTATCTTCACTACATTATCTCGCTTAAAAAGTTCTTTTTTTATTTTGCAAATCAATAATTTTCTATCATATTTATATTAATTTCAGACTTACTCTATCATTTTACTTAAAGCAAGTTTTATTTTTAATCTCTTCATCCTCTTAATCAGTACCAGTTGTAACTTAAGTTTTCCCATCTTAGGCAAATAATTTAATTGCAAATTTAAGAAATAAAATTCATCCCAACGTCAATCCATGAATATCAAGTTGAAAAAGATACCGCCGTTATGATATTGCTTTATTTGGCTAAATGTTTTGGTTAAAAACAACCTTGTAAAAAATCCATTTAAAAAGAAAGTTTTCTTCTTTTTTATCATTTATAGATAACCTCAATATTACGGGTAATAACCAGAAGACTACGGGAGAAAAACGGTTTATGCCCATAAAAGCTGTGATTCGGAGAAAAAACGATATTGCGAGCGGAAAAAAAGGGCTTTCCCACAGTACGGCCCATCTTCACTCTGCAATAATCTTAGAGATTTGTCAAAGTTATTAAAATGCAACAGATGGCAATCCAATTGCCCTTTTTGGGAAAAATGGACAAAAATCGTTCTTTCCCGTTAAAAAAAATCGTTCATTTAATATACTCTTTTATTTTTGAATGATATGGAACACACTTTACTTTCATAATAAAATTGAGGAGGCAATACTTATATTCTATAATTGCCATTATAATTGAATAAAAATATATCTTTTTATTGATGTAGGGTTTCTTTTTTATTTTTTGTCTTTACATGGAAAGAAAATATACAGTGATAACGAATATTTTCTTAGCAGAAATTATTCTGTTGATCCATATTAGTAACTTTAATATTCTAATTATGAAAGTTATAGAAGATTTGTTTGCTAAAATCAATTAAAACAGTAAGTTTTTCTGATCATAGTATTATAAAAATCAGACACTTTTTAAAATCAAATTTGCAAGAGCAGAATCATAATGGTATTTATGCTTTATAAAATCAAATGTTTTCAGAACAAACGTGATTTTAATAAGATGTGTGCACAGAATCTAGCAATAAATGTACCATGCAAATTTGAAAAATTGAGTAAATTTGCGTGACACTATGTTAGTCATCAGTAATAAATGCGACTTTTATTTACTTAATTTTGTTTAAGCACTAAGTTTACTGATTAATCAGGTTTTCTTTAAGAATTTAATGAATTCTTTCTTTCGTTACATTCAATTTCCTCTTCTTAAAAGTGAATTCATTTTATGATTTTATGCTTGATGAATTAAAAGTTATTTGAAAACTGACGACCATTGCATATTCAGAAGAGCGAATTAGGGAAACTTTTAATTTATTCCTAGTTCTAAATTTATGAAATTGTTACGTGTCTTAATTCATTAGTGCTTAGTGCTTTGTGAGATCGTTTTTAATAGTGCGACAGAGGAATTTGAAATATACAAATTTGGAACAATATGTGGAATGAAAAATATAGGATTTGAAACAAATTGAATCGAATTTTATTTTATTAAGTTTTTTTCTTAAGGAATTGAATTTTATAAGTAAACTTAATGAGAATATATGATTACGAATGCAATTGTTATATATCTTGAAAGATGTTAAAATGTAAGAAAATTTAATTGATCCCCTTCACGAAATTGATAAAATATTTAGGAATGTAAAAGCTCGAGTATAATATGTCATTTTCATTTCATTTATACAGAAATTTGAAATCGAGAAAAAAAACTAAATGAAGTGAAGTGAAGTGAAAAGAAAATCAAATTTAAGATGCATAATTATGTAATGTGAAAAAAAAAATGAAATTATAAAATTTTATGAGAATGGTATATGCAGGAAAATGTTTAACTAATTTGCTCTAAATCATGTCATGTTTTGTTAAATATGTCTTTAATGTGCAAAAAAGCTACAGTACAAATTTAAAAATGTCTTGATATTAAAAACAACAACTTTAAAGAAATAATAGATTGAGTAATACCAAATCTAATTAAATTATAATATAACTGCGAATAGTTATAATTTCTTACTTTGTAAGGATGAAAGAGTATAAGAAAAGCTCTCTGATAATAATTTGTTCTAAATATTTGTGTATGTTATTTTATTTTCTAGAATTTCATCTACAGAGAGTATTTGCAATTATGCGACCATAATATTTTTGAGAAGCAAATCTTAATAACACAAAAGTGAACGAACAAAGATAAAAATTATAAATAAGTAAAAATTATGGTTAATAATCCTTAATAATCCCTAAGCAAATGGAATTTAATAAACCCTAAGGTAATAGATGCCCCGTGATTAGGAACGTGCGACATAATATTGATAATAAGCTATGAATTTAATAATTTAAACAATTTACTTTTTTTTAAAAATGCGAAAAAAACGCTATTTTATAATTTTCCTGAAGATTTAAAATTAATTGAAATTTTTTGAAACGAAACGAAAAAAAAAACGCTATTTTATAATTTTCCTGAAGATTTAAAATTAATAATTTTTTTTTTTTTACATGCGGCATATGTTTAATAAATTAGAATTAGATGTATATTTATAAGATGGTTCAAAAAAGTGATTACGTTACTAGTAAAACTTATTAAAGAGAAATACTACACAGTGAAAGTATACATTAAACAAGAATATAGTCGTTCGAAAAGGACAAAAAAATATCTTATCTTTGTTCATTTACCTTGATGAAATCTGTTCAAATCAAACAACATTGCAATTTTTTAATTAATTATTGATGATTTCAGAGTATATTTATAAAAATCTGAATATTTTTTATGTTAGAGTAGTTTTAAATTAAATTATTTGGATAAGCAGTTTTTTTTTAAAAAGAGTAATGACAGAATATTCTCATGTGTATTTCAGAAATCAGGTTGTTTTTAGAAAGTTATTCATTGCACTCAGTACAAGAAAAAAAATTGTTTTATTATTTTAATAAGCAAGGAAAACATTTTTATGATATTAAAGACTTTACTTTTCTAAAAAATATTTCCTTTTAATGTAAAACTTATAATAAATAACGAAAGTATAATTTTTCTTATATCGAAATAAATATTAATTGATAATTATTAAAATGAATTTAGAAAACTAAACAGAGTAAATTTTAAAATTTTTTTTGATTATTTTATAAATTTTATTCATCATTAGCTAGCAGTGCTTTTAAAAGAAACGAAATTGAAATAAAAGAATAAACACATACTTTACATAACTTTGCTTGTTAGTAGTTAAATAAACAAGATGACCGTAAAAGCTGATCTAAAAAGTAAACAGATTAAAGTTCTTCTTTTAATCACTTAACAAAAAAGAAAAGCGATTCTTATCCGTTATCATCGTTTACATCAGTAATCTTCACTAACAGGTATAAAACGCACGTATCCGTTTAAGAAAGTATCATCTCTGCTTAAAAAGATAGAATTGCTACTTGAGAATGATCAATGTTTTTTCTTCATCTGATAAAGAATGGTGTGAACTTCTAGCCCATCCCTGATGGACAAGAATATCTGTTACCAAAAGTCATGGTTCAGAGAACTTAGTAGTTACTTATCATATGGTTTTTTGAGATATCTTTGTCTTCGAGGTAACGGTTACTTGTCGCTAATGAGCCGGTTATGGTTTTTTCTTTGAGTTTTCGTATCTGAAGAAATTAGCTTCCTATTTCTGTCTATTTTTATTCGCGATTTCGTGAGAATCACGAAAAAAATTCTCTAAAGTATGAGAATTATTTCTCCAATTGAGTTTGTGTTTAGACAATGTAATTAATTTGACTTGTTCTTGATTTGTTTGACACATGTAGTTTGGTAAAACTAGAATTTAGTACCGTAAAGCAATGAAGTTAATGAAGTGTTTATTTCTAAACCTCGTTTCAAATAATATTGAGCTGTGTATACCCAATAAAAATAGGAATAATTTAAGAAATTAAAAATTATGTTGCCTGAAAAAATAATTTAAAGGCAAATGAATTATATTTTTTTGATTCCTATATTGAAAAAAAAAGTGTGGTCAAAATTACCAGAATATGATAAAACTTATCGCGTTTTTAGTTCTATGAGGAAAGCAGCACATCAAAAAGCACGGTAATTTTTACCGAAAACCTTGTTATTATATTAACAAAGTAATATGACTTTATTATCATATTGTTTGGCAGTAGTAATTGTGGTAAAGTTAAGTGATTTTATAATGATACTTTAGAGTATGGTAGTATGGTACTTAGAGTATTACTTTTTAGTTTTGCACTCGCAATACACTTTCTTAATAACTTCGATCTTTTCCCAATCATTCTTAAATGAAAAGAAAAAACACTTGATTAATTATTAAAAAAAATGGAAAGAATTAGGCTAACTTTATTTAAATTAAATTTATAAGATTCTTTTTATATTATCATTTTTCGTATATTTTCCATTATTGCAGACGAAACTAAATTGCTTTAAACACTAAGAAAATAGAAAACTTTACACATAAGTATATAAGATGTATCATTCGGAATCACGTTTAATAAATGCAGTAGATATTAATATTACCAAATTCTTTAATTAATAATTCTTTATATAATATTAAAATACAATAACAAGTGCATAAATAATTTAAATTAAAAAAAATCAGTATTTCTATTTAAATTATTATTTTAACTTTTTTGGTTTGATCAAAATTAAATTTTAATTGATCAAACTTTTTTGATTTGTGTACTTACCATTGTGTATTTACCAACCCGTTTTAAATTAAGTGTATCATCACTTAATATTTAAAAAAAATTCTAGAAACAATGTCAAATTAAATTAACCTATATTTATCCATATTGCATATAAATGCGAAAACGTGAACTTAGAATTATTTTTGTATTAAAAGGACGTCTTCAATGTTTCTCTTAGAAAAATGCTATTTTGAATGTATTGCTCTTTCCAAATCATTTTACAAGCGATGTCCAATTAAAAAAATGTACATATTATGCAAATTCTGAGTTCAAGTATGTTTTATTTACTGCAGAAAAAAGATCTATTTTAAAAGTTTCATCAAGGAAAAAAAATCATAAGAAAAAAATCCTAGTTTATTAACAGAGTTAGAAAGTTCTATGAAGAGCAATTGTAAGAACAACAATGAACTTTTAAAAAAAGCAAGTAGTAAAAAAAGTTCGCGAAAACAAACCTTATTAATAAGGTTTTGAAAAAACTTATTCAAGCGAACGAAGTGAATTTAGCTGTTTACTTAGATTTAGTTTTACTATCGGGGGGATCAGATATATATATATTTATACTTCAATTTCTTATATAGATTCTATGCGTAAATTCTTATCAGATAATCTACTAAGTTCGAATCCATAGACGGGACTTCATTTGGAAATCCATTCAGAGGTCATTTTATTAGTAGCGTCACCTTTGCTGATTTTCTTTATCGAATCAGTACAAAAGTTTCGTACTTTCATTCGGTCAAGCTTTTTTTTTATCTGATCTTCCTTCATCAGATTTAAAAGAATTAAGAAAAGAAAGTTGATTATCTGAAGGTGTTTTCTTTTTCTTTTTCACTGACCAAAGAGAGTAAACTGTTCAGTTTAAAAAGAAGAAAAGATTGGGCTTTAAAGAGGTCAGGCATTAATAAAATAAAGTAAGTGTTACTTAAACATTGCAGGTGGAATAATGCAGTCCAGAATGAAAAAGTGATAGATGCGTATTCTTGTAAATGTTAATTGCTTAAGGAATTCTTAATTGTTTAAGTGGTTTCATTTGAGAATGGAAAAGTTTGAACAATCAGCTTTCTTGAAATATTCTAAGGCAAGTTTAGAAGACTACTAACAATTTTCAGATTTTCAAAGAAGTTGGGTTTTATGTGTGTGAAATTTTAAGCTTATAAATTAAATTTTCTGTTAATATTAAGAAAAATACACACGGGATTTTAAAAATACTTAAGAAAAGGAAATAGATATTTGAATGATTTGAAATTAGATAGGTATAAAAATATTTCATTGCATTTTTATTATGCTTATTAACACTATATTCTTTCCTTAAAATAAAAAGCATAAAATAAAATAAAACGCTTAAATAAAACAAAAAGTTTAAAGTTTTTTATTCTTGTCTAAACAAACTTATATTTAATTTAATTTATATTTAATTTAATTTTACTAAAAACAAATACTTTTAAAAATAGGCAAAATTTATTTTTAAAATCGGAGTTATATAAATATATTTAAATACTGATAACTATACAATATGCTTATATAACTTAAAAATTTTGAAAATAACTTTAAAAAATCACACATTTGGTTCAATTATTTGTAAAATTTAAACAGAAGTTAAAGGTTTTCAATGCATTTAATAATCAGAAATTTTTTTTCAAATCACATGTCATTAATTTTAAATGCTAACCATTGTGTTTATTTATAAAGGTATTACTAACTAAATATTTCTATTTAAATAACTAATACAAGCGTGAAATAAAGTTACTTTTATTTCATGCATGGTATTTTTTCGTATTACTTCGCATTTCTAGAATTTACGCATTTTTACATTCTTAGATTTCTTTAATTTGAATCAGTTACAATACAATTTTAAACAGTTAATTTCATAATGTTTCCTTCTATTCATAATAATTTTTGATTTCTACTATTTCATAAATTAATAAACCAAATGTTAATTATAAAATACTAAGCTTTTAATTTATTAATCTGTCCAAATTGATAACAAAATTGAGATAAATGTATGTAATTAACTTTTACGCATTTTTATATTTATTAGTAATATTTTTCGGCAAAAATACAATTTAAAGTTGTTTTAGAAATAGTTTATAGCTGCACTATGAAAATGGGCGGTCAAAACTACTAGAATATGGTAAAATCTATCGTGTTTTTGGCTCCATAGCAATACTATAAAGTACGGTAATTTAAACCGAAGCACTTTGGTAAAATTAACAATAAAATATGGTACTATTACCATGTTTTCTAGTAGTAAATGTGGTAAAATGAAATAATTTTAACGAAAAAGATAGTAATTTTAACAATACTAGTATAATTTGACATGAGGCAAAAAATTTAGTTTGATAACCTCTATTTTTTTCTTGGATTTGTTTTTCGTTGTTAACCTGTTTTTATTTTTATATATTATTGTATTTCTATATCGGTTGTATATTTTTCGATCTTATATATTTAATTTTTCTTGTTTATGAATTATCTTATTTTTCATACATTGTCTTTCATTCGTTGTCTTATTTTTCATATGTTGTCTTTTAAATCTGCTGCTTAGTGAAATCGTTAAATGCGTTCTTTGTGTAAATGATTGAATTAAAATAATAGGAAATTTTGAATTAACTTAAAAGGAAAGTGAACTTTTTTACGTGAGTAGACAAAAATAATATTTTTCTTCTCGGCTTTTCCAGGTGAAAAAACTCTTGACTAAATGGTGCAATGATACAAAAAAAAAAAACTTTTATGTTTCATTAACAGAAGCAATTCCATTCTTAACAAAAATCAGCAATGCTGATTAATCTATTTTTTTACACAATTTTGTGGTTGATTAGAGTTTCATGATATCAAGAGAAAAAATAAAAATAGCGGATTTTAAAAGGTAAGAATGTTTCCTTGAAATTTTTCCTTCCAGAATTTATAAAAATATTCTCTTTTAAAAGTTAAATATTTTTTTAAAATTATAATAGATTTTTATAATAAGAAAATTGATTATTTATTTAAATAAGGTATTGAACATATATTTTGATACTGAATTCAATGACTATTTAAATATTGAATTGAATGGATTTAAAAATAAGGAACTGAATGATTGCTTGTATAGGAATGGGACTTATTTTTTTAAAACAATACTAGAGACGCAAAAAGAATCGGTACAAAAATTTAACGACACGTTGTCACTTGAGGATGAAGTAAAAATGAAAGATTTTGTATTTGTATAGGTTTGTAACAATTTCTAACAGTGTAGAATGTATGGTGTTGCATATTCTTTATTATCTTATATTATCTTTTATATTAAAGATTTTGTATTTGTGTACATTTGTTAAAATTTCTAATAATGTAGGATGTGTCGTGTAGCATATTCTTTGTTATCTTATATTATATTCAATATTAAAGATTTTGTATTTGTATACGTTTGTTAAAATTTCTAATAATGTAGGACGTGTCGTGTCGCATATCCTTTATTTTCCCATATTATCTTTTATATTTTAAATTTTATATTTGCATAGGATTTTAAAATTTTTTAATAGTGTAGAATGTGTCGTGTCACATGTCCATATCGCTTAGAAAAGTTATAAAAAAACTGCAAANTGTATTTGTATAGATTTGTTAAAATTTCTAATTGTGTGAGATGTGTCGTGTCGCATATCCTTTATTTTCCCATATTATCTTTTATATCTTAAATTTTATATTTTAAATTTTATATTTGCATAGGATTTTAAAATTTTTTAATAGTGTAGAATGTGTCGTGTCACATGTCCATATCGTTTAGAAAAGTTATAAAAAAACTGCAAAAGCGATAAAACAGGTTTTTTTTAAAAAAAATGGAACAATAATTTTTTGTCTTATGAAAAACAAAAATAAACATTCCTAATAAGTACTCAGAAAGAAAAATCTGAGTTTAGATGAGTTAGTTCACAAAAAAAAAAACCACTCGAGAAGAGTGATGAAAAACTGAATCACAAATAACAGGAATTAGGGATTAAAAGAGCATAAATGCCAGAAGCTAGCTAAAAAAAGCTTAACAAGTAGTACCTTGTAGGAATGAATGTCAGTTATTAATGATGCTTAAAAATGTGCAAAAAAATGCCGCTTTAATGACAATGCCCTGTTACAATAGCATACATTTTTTAGTAAATGAAAACGCATGAAAAGAAAAAAGAAAGTTTTGAGGTTTTTGGGTTCGTGTGTTGTGTTTCATGATTTACTTTATCAAGTTTTTGTAGTAACGATAGTAAGTGGACTATACAAGACAAGGTATATAAAAAATGGTTTTAGAATTTATGTTTCTAGATTTAGATGGGTTGGAAATTGCACGAGTTCATGATACTATTTGGAAAAGACTTCATTTTTTATGAACTTCAAAATTTTTTTTTTACTTTTAGGGCTTGGATTTTTGTTAATAAATGAAACTACAAAACAATTAATAATAGCTACATTAATTATTTGAAAATTGCTTACAGGCTATGAAGTTTGGAATGCAGCTTCATAGCTTCGCATAAGGTTTCGGTTTTTTTTTCATTTAAAAATTAATCAGATAAACCAGTTCTCACAAAAATTTAACAAAATAAATACAAACTTTGTTGATTATTTTGAGAAACTATCTTTAATTATAGAAATTTTTAATTTCAAGTCATGTCAAAAATTTAAAATCGCGTAATCAAATCTGGAAATATTGGAATAGACAAGTAAATTGCCTCATAAATTGATTTTTAAAGTATGATTAAAAATATTTATATTATTATATATTTTATTTTAATTTAAATATATTTAAGTTTTATGCAATGCTTACAAATTATTGTATTTAAAATCAATATAAAAGGTTATGAAGAACTAATAGCTATTCGCAATTTTTCAAAATTTCTTTTAGAAACATTTCTCAATTTTTCTTTTTCTTCAAATTCTAATCTTTCTGATTTCTTTCTCGTTAGTATTTCTCTCTTCTTGTTCCTAACAATAATTTAAAATCTCTGTAATTTAAAATAAATCAGAATTTTAAGTTTAACATCATTAGTTCTATTATTTTGCTATCAAAAGTTTAAGCATATATTGTGCTTTGCTGTACGAATTAATACATAAACTAAAAAGATGAATAATGAAAAGTTTTGTTTTAAGAAATATGGAACGTTTTTTTATTAAACCTTTTTAAGCTTTTCCATCACTGAAATACATTAATTTACTTCTAAAAATTCAAACATAATACTTATGATTGCGGTTTTAAGCTATTAGAGAATTTTTTCTTTAGCTTATGCCTTTTTTTAAATTGAATAATAATAATATAGATGAGTAATAAAATAAATTAGAAATTTTTCGTTAATGATCAATTAGATAACATATAAATTGCATGAGATGGTTTTCATTAATGATAAATTAGAAAAATTAAATAGATATATTAAATGTTAGATAAATTAGATGAGTTAATTTTCATTAATGACAAACTAGATAGTAGATAAATTAGATGAGTAGGTTATCATTTTTACAGCAAATTTATGTGAGCATAAGTTTCACCTTTCGTTCCCATTTTCAATACTTTTCACATGTTTTTATTTTTTTGAAGTTTTTAACAAGGTACTGAGTAATGCAATTGCTGCATCGATATTACTTGAGATAATTATATATCATAGTTAATAATTTTCTTACTTTTTAACTTGAAACCATTTATTTTTTTTAACACTAATCTGTAGCCATTATAATAAAAAACGCTGCTTTCAGCCTAAGAAAACAAATTAAAATTTTACTTGAAACCATTCATTCGAATAATTTCAGATTTGAAGCGTTTCCAGCTTCCGTGCCTTTTTTCTACGCTGTATTTGAATTTCACACTGTTTTTAATAAGCCGTGATAATATGAATTAAATTTAATTCAGTTTTTCTCCCTATGAAAAATAATTGGATATTAATTTTGATGCTACCTGAACCAAATCCAGTATGTGCTTCGCTCATAAATATTTCTTTCAATATCAAGAATTTCCCTGTTTTGCTAAACGCTTCTAACTTATTAATTTTGATAATCGTAAATGTATTTCTATTTTAATGAAATATTAGTGATCTCATATTTCTACAAAATATGAATATTACAACATTTTATTTCTGCAAAGCATTCATGTTATTTTTACAAAACGCACATATTTCGACGTGTTGTTCTTTCAAAATGCACACATTATAGCAAGTTATTATTTCAAAGTGTACATACTTCAACTTGAACCCAACACTGTAAAAGATTCCGGATCAAATTATGGTATAAAATACCTGCACTTCGGATGTTAAAAATCCATTTTATCGAAAAATTCATTGTTACAGCTTATAATTCATTGTTACATATTATGCTTTAAGTTTTACAATAATATTTATTTAATTAGATTGACTCAGTGATTTTTTCTGCAATTATTACTATAGAAATTAAGGTATGTCAGATCTTTCGTTCCGTAGCATGTTTCGCTAAAAATAGAGTTTATGGTAAAAAGTATCGGCATTCTGAGTGCCAGTACTTTTTACCTTAATCTGATATGGGAATTTTTACAGTACAGTCGAGCCAATGTACCGGCACTCAGAGTGCAGGTATATTTCACTGTAATTTGATCTGGAATTTTTTACAATGTATGAAATGCGCCGTCATAAAATACTTAGAAGAATATTTTTCTATTAAAATATATCGAGATTGTGCCTTGTTTAAATTACTAAATTGACAAATTTTAAAAACGTACGATAATACGACATTATTTTAATATTTTCGGATTAAAAACAAAAAAAAACTTGCCCTAACATAGTTAGTTTTTCCTTCATAGTTACTTTACTTCTGTAACTACTCAGACATTTTTTTATAAGCCGATAAATTATTACATAGTAATTACAAGGTATGAAATATCTCCGCTTAGAAAATATTAAAAAAAAATATAGCTTTCATAGAGAGTACATTTTTCTTGGTTCGTTATAAAAAAAATAAAAGAAAGGTGTAAGACCTGTTTTTATCATAAATGCAATTAGGTCTAAGAATATGATTCTCAAGGACAAAATGGGCTACCTGTTACAGAGATCGAAAGGTTTCGTTAGTGTGTCACAATGAAAAACTTTCTCTCCTCAACTATTACGAGAAGTAGGTCAGGATGTGGTATTTTATTTCATGTTTCCTTTTATGGAATATATTGAAGTGACAAGTGAAAATAACGCTAAAAGCGAATATTCAGAAAGCGAAAGTTGTAATAGAAAAAGTTATCTAATCATTATGATGTTCAAGTTGAGTTTTGATTCTAATTTCAGTTAGATACATTTTTAAGAAAATACCATTATTTTTCTTGTAATAACTTGAACTTTGCATATTTTAGCCGAGATTTAAGTAAACATTAAGTAAACATTTTAATATATTAAATGTAAGTGAAAATAATAATATGTAATTAGAACTAATAATAGTATTTATTAGTAGCTAATAATCTTAAACTTTTTTTATTTAAGCTTTAAAAGTTCATACATTATAAATTATAAAATTTAATTTATTAAATGTAAAATAATAATATGTAATTAAAAATAATAATATTTAATTATTTATACAACCGGTAATTAATTAATAAATTATTAATATCAATTTTTTAATTATGTAAATTAATGAAAATTGATTCTTTTAATTGTACTTTAAAGATATTTAGCTTGATTATAATTTTATATAATAAATTAAAAAATATTTAGAGATTTTTTTTGTTGAAAAAATAAATATGATTTAAGAATAATTTTTATAATTTTAAGTAAGTAATTTATTTATTATGTGTTTTCCTAAAAGTTCAAAATTTTAATTTTATCCTAATGTACACATGTTTGAGGTTTGATTTTACAGATAAAGTTAAGAAATGGATGAATATTTTCAACTTAAAAACTAATACTTATTTTGCAATGATATAATGTGAGTAAATATTTATTTAGATTGTTTTCATGGTTTTATTTATGAAAATGGAAAATTGACAATGCTTTAAATATATACTTTATCAACTTAGACTTTAATGTAAAAAATTAATGCATTAAAATGCATTTTTAATTGTGTTAACTTCCATGTAAAGGAAATAAAGTTCAAGTTACAATAGTTTTAATCAGTTAAATCAAAAACCTGCGTATTATTTTTTTCGAAAACTGCTTTCTGCTTTGTAAAATAAATTGTTAGAAATAGATGTATAAATTTCATTACCCTTGATAGAAGGAATCAGGAATTAATATTAGCTAATAGCTTCGTCTATTTTTCAATAAAAGCATTCCAACAAACAAAAAGTAAAGATAAAAAATGATTATCGAGCTTCCTATTGCTTTAGCTTACCTAGGCCGGGTACTTTTAATTAACAAAAATAATTTTTTTTAGTCAAACACAGTAAGATTCCGTTTTACTTAAATTTTGTTGTGTTTTACTACGTGAATTTTGTTGTTTAATTATATTTGATTTAGCGTCCTGTCATCTTTAAAATATTTTTATGTTTTTAAATAGACATAAATAATTGATTATACTTGATAACTGAAGATAACAGATATCAGTAAATTTCGAAAAATAATCATTTCATTTTCTAATTATAGTTATCATTTTATTTGTTTATGAAATCTTTTTTCGTAACGAAAAATTGGTTTTGAATCACATCACGTTTTTAGATTTTAGAATGTTCCGGGTCAAAAAAAAATGATAATTTAAGCACAAAGAAAAATAAAACAATAAGAAAATGGATTTTAGCTGAATAATCATATTTATTGATGATGATGAAGGATTACACGAAGAGCAAATCTAGTTTCAATTCATTTTTTATATTTTAGTATGGTTAGTGCATTATATCCAATGAAAATTTTTTATTTTCAAAGAGGATTAAAAAAAAATCTCTTTTTTGTTGATAAAACATTATTTTGTTTTCGCATTTAAATTTGCGAAGAAATTTTTTTTAAGCAAGCTAAAATCTATTATAAAATCAAGTGTTTCCGCGAGTTCAAATAAAAATAGTTCGATTAAGTCTGAGAATCTTAGTTCGAATCAGTTATGTAGAATTAATACTGCAAACTTGTTGAGTAATCAAAGACTTCAAGAGTATTGTTTAAAATCACTTTTAAATTTTCATAATTTAAAGGGGTAGAAAAAATGTTGAATTTGGTATTCTTGTGATTAATTGTGATTTTGAAATAGATACCTTGTACATAAAATCTTATAAATGTTTACTGTCATTACGCATAATATTTTACGAATGTTATTTTATACAGTGTTTTTAAACAGAGGCTTTATGCTTCTTGTCCATATCTTAAAATGTTCAACATATTCTAATCTTAAGAGTTTAATATATAAAATACTTAAGTTTTGTTTTACTTCTGAAGTGTTTTTATATACATTACAATTTATACTAAAAACTGGAATTTTTGCAGAAACTTGAAAAATGGATTACATGAATTTCACCTTCAAACATTGGGAAACTTTATTTTTTGAAAAAAAAAATAGTTTAAGTAATAAAAAATTTCCATGAATACAGAGAGTCATGTTTCATCATAAGCAGTGTTAGAATGGCTATATTTTGACGCAATTCTCCTCAGAAAACAATTGATCAATTTTAAATTTTTTTGTTTTTTATCCTCAAATGATGCAAATTTTAATAAATGGTGAAAATGTTAACATTTTATTAAATTTGAAAAGTTCACCTTTTGAAGTTGAGCTTGAATTAATTTTCATTTCCCAAACTTAAAAATTTATTTATTAGGCGAAAAAGCTAAAATTTGAAATTTTTTTTTTTATAATTTTGGCTAAAATCTGATAATTGAAAGAAACTAATACTTTCATAGAGATACTCAATAAAATTTTCTCTCACTATTTTACTGTAATTACAACTCCTTCTATAAGTAAACTTTGAAACCAGTTCAAAAGTCAAACTTAAATTAAAAGAAGCTAAAGTATTTTTTTAAAATTTATTAGTCATCATCTGTAAAACTAGGTGCACAGTATTCTAAAGTATTTCAGAAAATATGTTATCAAAAAATTGCGACCTAAATTGTTTAGTACCTAAATTGTTCAGATAACTTTACAAGCAAGAAGACAGTTCATAATAAATAATAATCGTATTTTTCTTAAATTAAAACTTTTGTGAAGCGATTTTAATGTAGTATTAAATTTTTTATAGTTGAAATTAGAAGTACTACTTCAAACATTTCGAATAATAAAAATAATTAAAAAAGGATGATGTTTACAAAATATTTTCCTGCACTACCGAAAGGAAATTGAACTGCATAAAAAATTGGAAAATAATTATAAAATATTAACACAGAAGTGTAAACAATTTAGATAAAGACAACTTAATATGTTCAAAGCATATTTAGAGATAATCTAAAAATTAAGTAATAAATTAATCTAAGCTTATAGAAAATCAACATGCAAAAATAATACACGATTTTTTGAAAAAATATAAATTATCTACACCATGAAAAACATTAGGTAAATATATTCTTTTTGGTGATAAAAGCAGTTTTGTGCTTTAATTTTAATGATCTTTTTCACTCAAAAAACCAAAAATTAATTTTAATTATCTATTTTTTATTGCAATAATAAAATATTTCAATGAATGCTTCAAGTTAAACTAATAATAAAAAAGCAATTCATTCTTAAATGAAATTTATAGGTTAATTTGTTATTATTAAATTAAGAAGTAAATTAAGATAAGATTTTACCTGTAGAACAAAAAATAATCCACGCACTCTTTTAACTCAGCACATCTTTTACGGTGATTCAAAAAAATTCTTTCACTTCAATTAATTCTTTTTCTTTCCTTTATTAAATCCAAATGTAAAGAAAAAACGTAAACGTAACACCCCTTTCAATGACAGATGCACCGCAAATCTCTCAATTCTTGCCGCTGCGACCGGTTTTCTGAATTTCAAGACCGATTCCCGTGGTTGTTCATTCCATACTAAAAGATTCGAAAATGAAGTCGAAATGAAGGGATACATCTGGTTTCTGATGTTACGTCAGAGAGGGCGGCAAAAGAAAGTAAAAAAAAGTGAAGATGGGATCAAGAAAACAAAACTGGACTTATTATCTACCCAACCCTTTCTGCGAGTACGTTACACTGGTAATTAATTTTCCTTTTTTTCTTCAGGGCCCGACTATGGTGTACTTTGGTTTAGAGCCTGAACTTCATTTTAGAACTCCCTTTAAAGCTCTACAGTTTTTAGTTTTTTAAGTCCAAAAGCTTATATTACACTAATGGGCCCGACTATGGTGCATTTTGGTTTAGAACCTGAACTTCAGTTTAGAACTCCCTTTAAAGCTCTACAGTTTTAGTTTTTTAAGTCCAAAAGCTTATATTACACTAATGCCTGTAAAAACTGCAACAGCATGAATGAATTGTCTGAAATTAATGAAATTTATTTAACACGTTATTGATAGTGGCATAATAAATAATCAAATCCCTTCTTCTATTGGTTTGACAACCCTTTGTGGGCCAGAGCCTTCCCTAGAATCTTCCTCCACTCTGCTATTTTCTTTGCGATTGTTCTCCAGTTAGTAATTAAGATTTTGAAACCCTTTTTCACACAGTTAAGGCATCTGATCTTGCGTCAATTCTAACTCTAGTTCCCATTGATTTGTGATTTTAGATATTAAATGTCAAGGAAGAAGGGTCCATTCAACAGATTTGACAAGCTTAAGTAACTTATTTTTATGTATTTGTTGATATCAGCTTCCTTGAATAGTCTATAAAGTTCAAAATTTTGCTGCCTCCAAAAGCATCCACATTTATAGCATCGAAATTTTTCTCAAGGCTATTCTGTCAAAGACAGCTAGTAGGTCTGCTTGATTTAGTTAGTGGTTTAGTTAAAGACTATGTTTCGGATCCCCAAGTTAAGACAGATATAATGATTGCTTTATAAAGCAAAATAATAATCAAATTTAATAATAATCAAATTTGCAAGATAAAAAAGCCGGCATTGGAACATTCACGTTATGAATGTAATTCTGGGGAATAGCATTCCACATGGTTTTTGACTGGACTCTTGACACTAATGTTCAGCGTTACTGTGTTCCACTAGTGGAACGAGCGAGACACCGATTGATGAAATCCCAGATATGTTCAGTGCATGACATATCCGGAGAATAAGCAGGCCATGGAAGAAGCGAAACATGTGCTGATAAAGAGCTGGTGCTCCTTCCCTGCTTTTCCTTACTAAACATTTGAACATTTTACCTCGCTTAACATTTCATGTAAGTTTGGTTATATTTGCATAATTCCTTTATGGTGATGTAATTTTCATAAACGTGAGCGTTAATAAAAGTTACAGTTTTTTACTTCTTCCAAAAATGTTAGCAAACCTTTTAAATATTAACCATTCGAGAAAAGAGGACTAATATGCAACACCACTATTGAAACTGAAAGTTGTGGTGATCTGAACCAAAGATAATCTATGACGCCATGTGAAAAGACATGTGAACGTTGAGACATGTGAACTAAAGACATGTTAACGTTGCTCGAAGGCGACATTAAGAAAATAAAAGCCTTCTGTTGGCTGTAGTGTGTAGCATGGACGTTGTTAGAAAAAGTTTTTTTTGATGAGTTTTTAAGTTCATCATTAAAGTGTATTATTTTTAGTCAAATGCGGCTGAATACTTTTTTATACTTTATACATTCTTTTTTTACCAAAAAACTAATTTTCTATGAATAACCATGGTTTATTATTATAAGAATTAACTCTTACATATTTAATATATTTTGGTACTACCTTCTACATCAACTTCTAATTTTCTAAAAAACTAGTTATTAAATAAATAATCCGAAGAAACTGAAGTGGTAAGATATTTTTTAGTTAAAAAAACTCATTGGCTTCAAAAAAGTATAGAGAGGAAATGAATATTCATATGAATGCTGATTTCTTGATTAACGGAATTAGTTCCTCACCACCTCTTCATAGCAAGTGGAAATGCATTTTCCTCTCAGCCAAAGTAGTTTTTCTTGTTCTGGTTTTTCATCTTTACTTTTATTCTCTCTCGACTTCTGAGGTTTTTCCAGTTTGTTTCTCACCTTTATTTTTACTTTTCGGTTAACAACTTTACGTTTAATATTTCAAATTATTTATGTTTCTTCTCATGCACGTCTGGTTAGTCTTTGAAATAGGTTCCTTTTTTTGAGCGATGGAAACATGTAGACTGTCATTTTCAAATAGTGTAATTTTAAAGCGAATGAAACTTTTTAATCAAGAAAAAGTTATTTAGTTATTACTATGCTTAGAGTGTGTGATTCATGACTAAAAATGCTTAACTTAATAAACCTTTCCAAAGGTTTAAAATTTTTTATCTGAACAAAAGGAATGCAACTGAGACTAAATAGTTGTATGTGATAGCCTTTGTCGAGTCTGCATTGAAATATGTTTTGACATTATCATATTTTGTCCTAAAATAAACTTTGGAACATGTTTGTTCTATATTGTGCTTAACAATTATGGTTGGCATTGATGCTAAAGAGGACATTTCAAATTAACTTTATAAACTGGTATTGTTACTGATAAATTTCATTCCTGTACACGAAGAAGTGCTCTTTCTAAGTTTGCAGTACAAAATCTGCTCTATCAGAATCTGTTCGAAATCTGATCAATCCATCAGGAAAATCTGTTCAACATTGAATCAAAGTATCATTTAATTATCGATATTATTATCCTTGAATAATAATATCGTGCATGAGAAAAAAGTGTGGTCGAAACTACCAGAATATGGTAAAATTTACCATGTTTCTAGCTCTATGGGGACATCAAAAAGCAAAGCAATTAGAACCGAAGCATTTTGGTAATGATTTTGGTAAAATTAACAGTAAAATATTGTTTTATAATATGAGATAAAATTTGGTAAATGTGGTAAAATTTGATAATTTTATTATGATATCTTAGAGCATGGTACAATAATCATTTATTCAGTTAATTTTACTCTTTACTTTTGTATTTGTTACTAGACATTTGATAAAAAGAACTATGATTCTGAAAACCAGAATTTCCGGAGAGCCGCTAACATATGAATGGAAAAATTGCCAAATGAATGGTTTGATTACAGTTTATTTTGATTTTATTACCCGGTAAACCGTTACCATATGATTGGTTTAAATACAGTATATTTTGGTTTTATTGCTAGAATCATATATTTTTTTTTACCAGAAATGTCTTTGCAATACTTCGGTAGTTTTACCAGATTTTTTTCCTCAGAGTAGGAATTTGCAGGAATTGCTAAAAGGTATTAAATTGAATCACCTTGATTTTGAAATTGAACTGCAAAATTGCATAATCAAATTTAGGCTTAATTTTCATACAGCATAGTTTTATTTTGCACTGTATTAAAATTGCAACAAGTTTGAAATTTGTTTTTAATAATGAATATATTTTTTGTGAGTTGTGTGATCGTGTTTAGCCATAGTCATGAACGATGTTTTTTTAAGAACGATTATAAAATTAGGTACCATGTTTGTGACTCTTGTGAAATTTATTATAATTTTATAAAATTTTACTAATATTTGAAATAGGAGGTTTAGTACCACATTACGAGTAAGGCTCATAAACTAATTATCAGTAAGCGTGTAAGTAACATTTACAGACTATTTATTTTGCTTGGTATGAAAGCAATATTTTTTTAAATGCGTAAATTTCTTGCCATTTGAAAAAAAAATTGCGAAAATTTTCTGATAAACAGTATACAGCTTTTCTTGCAAAAACGTCAACCATTTCTTAGGAAATATTGTATTGGAGGTGTTTACAATAGAAAGTGTTCTACTATAAAGTTATTTTCACAAAGGCAGAAATAATAAAACTTAACTTTTATACATGAGTCGTTCTACGAGGCATTCATGCGAGAAACAAGCTTTTCTCTTTCATAAACTTTATAGCTTATTGCAAGCAAATAAATAAGGCAAAATTGTGAAGATTCCCAGCATTTGATTTATGAATCCAAAAAATCTACATACAATTCTTGTTCAAAAGTCTGAAATCCCATTGCTAATCATTCGCTATCCTTTGCTATAGATCGTATGTTAACAAAATTAAAACAAAATTTCTTTGAACGCCTTTTAGAACGTCTGAGCTGAAATATTCATTCCATTACAGCTAATGATTTTTTTTTTAATTCGAAGATTTCGAAAACAGTATATCACTTCAAAAACAGGTAAAACATTATCCCTTTTTCAAAACAAACAACTTTTCATTAACAATGAGTCTGGAGGATTTGAAAATCATCGCTTCTTTTGACATCAACGCTCAATTAACATGAAACATCTTGATTTCGCTATATATGAAGCAAGAGTGTCAGGATTCCCTATTCTGGTTACTCAATGGTTAAAAAGATAGTTACGTATAGATTATTTTTCGTAATTGAGAACTAGAAATATATATTCCATCCATATTACATCTGAGTCTACTGTTCCACTATATGCATTTATTACCTTTGAAATTTTTCTTCAAAGGGTTTAATAAATCCACAATTTTCCTTATTTGAATATTTTAATCACTTTTTTGTGAAGTGCGTAAAGTATGGTAATAGGTGGTTTATTTTTAAGGTGAAACTTATTCAGTTTCTGTCCACCTCCAAATTGGCGTTGCCTCCAAATTGGCGTTAATTGTTCGTAACCTGTGTTACGCTATATGCTTAAATCATAAAAATCTTAGTTAAATGTGCACAAAAGTTTAATATCAAAATCAAAAACTAACATAGTTGGTTGTTTCATAAAAAACTGATTCATGTAAGTTTTTCACCCTTAAATGCAATTCTTAAAAGTATACATTAAAATTAAAAAAAGCAAGCTGTATTATTATCACATGTTCGGTAACATTAAAAGATGTAATTTAAAATTTTTAAATGGGATTTAATGTATTATATCCAATAGTAGCAAAAATAAAAGTAAAATTGATTTGGAAAAATAAGTCCAGTATTTATTAGTTATGTGTAAATATTTGCAGTTGTTGTGATGTAATAACCTCACGTTATTACGTCGCTTTTTATTTGAACGACAGTGGTGGTTGTATAGAGTTTCTACTGTATTCAAAAGACAATCATTAATTTGTGTTAACTGAATATTATAATCTTCATGTAAACACGACTTAAACATTACAATCTTCACGTAAACATTCATGTAAACACGACATTCCATGCAAACCTTGCTTTAATAACCGTGTGTTTTAACAATTATAAACTTAAAAAATCTGATACGCTTTCCAAATCTTCTATCTTTTACATCCTACCATATTTTCTGTCTTTTTATTTCCATATAATTAATTTATAAATGCTTCTTGAGCAATTTGTTTTGCAAATATTGTGTCCATCAATCAAAAATTTGAAAAGGTTTTGACATTTGATGACAAATATCAACGTGATTACGACAGAGAGACAACTATCATTATCTTAAGATCGAAAATAAAACTCTAATAATAATTTTTTTTAGGATAAGATGGTTTGATATTTGTGAATTTTGTTTTATTATTCAGTTGGTGATATCGTGTGTATAATGAATTCTTTTTTTGTTTTGATACCATCTTCGTTTAAAGTTATTTATTTGTTTTTTGTATCTTTAAAGAAGAGTTCCTGTTTATCACTTAAGCAAATTTTCAGTTTTTTCTAAATAATTATGTTTGAGATTTACCATATATAGGTAATCATATTTCTTTCAGTCCTTAACAACACTATTTAACTTTTTCTTGGCAACGTTTTCTTATTAAACACTACTTAATTTAGAAATATTACTAGATTTTGACTTATATATATTTTCCTATTTATCATTTCAGTATTAAGATAATTATTTTTATATTTTTTGAACGTGTTTTGTGGATTGTTTAAGATTAAAACGAAAAATAATAATGAATATGAAGAAATTAAATTGCACAGGAATTCCTTTTCCCTGTGGATTTTTCTTTCAATATCTCATTGATTAAATTAATTGTTGTGGTCAATTAGTTGAGGCTGAAAGCTTTATTTAAGGATTTAATAAATTAAAAAGTTCTTATGCATGTTATGTGTTCTCTTAGTGTGTTATTCATGCATTTCAACATGTTATTGTTTAAACGTGCATATACTTCAACCTGTAATAATCCTTCACTGTGAAAGATTTCAGGTCAAATTACGGTATGAAGTTTGGATGCATCATCCTTAAAATCAATTATACTGTAAAGTTCATTTTTACCGTAAAATATTAAACCGTAAGTTTTAAAGAAATATTTATTTAATTTGAGTGTTCACTGATTGTATAGTAATTGTTACACTAAAAATTACGGTATATCAGATTTTTTGTTTCGTAACATGGTCTGGTAAAAATGGATTTTACGGTAAGTCCCGGCCCCGGTGTTGGTACTTTCACCGTAACTTCATCCGGAAATTTTTTACAATGTACGATTGATATATATATACTCGTATATNTATAATTTTCAAATTTGTTTAAGTGTTTCCCAATGCTTCTATGCAATATTTTTGTCTTACTATATGAAATAGTAGTCCGAAACACGTAGTTTTTGGAGAGCTGATAGTCTTTTCAATAAATTTATCTGATGCCCTAAAGTGCAATGAAACAAATAATGTCACGATAACTTTTTTAATATGAAACTATTTTCTAAGATCTGAACATTTAGTGCATAAAATATGAGAGTTCAAAATTACTTGCAGTTTAAAGTATTGTTTCCAAATTTTGAGAAGTGTGAGTTATAAAATTAACGAAGCCAATATGAATTAAATCATAGATATTAGTATTTCATTTAATCCTTTTGTATCGACATTTGAAAAGTAAAATTTTTTGATGACGCATTATTATAGCAACTTATTAAGTGATCATTATACTGAATAATCTTTTTCATATAGAATTTTTGACAGTGAGAGAAAAATTTATCTATAAACATAGTCTTAGAAAATAATTAAAAAGATGTTAATTTTCATTCACTTTTAATAATTCATTTAGAAAATTAAGTAAAAAAGTAACAAAAAAAAACTTTCAAAAAAGCATTCTTAAAGTTAAAATTTGCAATCAAATAATTTGCAAGTTAAATTTGCTGTCGATTTAGTGTAAATATATTGCTTGTCATCAAAATATTTTTCAGTATCTTTTACAAAATATTTTCCAATGAAACTAGAGATTAAATATATTGCAAGGAAAACTTTGAATTAAATTATTTCTATATAAAACTTGCAATAAAATTATTTGTTACTTATACCTGCAATAAATTTTTTTTAATTGGAATTTGTAATCAAATTATTTATATTTGACACTTAAAGTAAAATTAATTTTTAGAAAATTCATAATCAAATTATATTTTTAAATAAAATTTCAACCATTTGCAAGTGAAATGATCATTAAGCAAGCTTCGTAATTAAAATATGTCTAAAACTTGTCTTGTAAGCAAATTATTCGTAAGTAAAACTGTCTGTAAGCTAATATTTGTAAATATAACTTAGTAATGAAGCTATATGTAAGTAACACTTGGAATAAAACTTTTGCAAGTAAAATTTGTAATAAAATTATTCATTAAATTGGAGAAAAAATAATTTTTGTATAAGTAAACTTTGCAATGGAATGAGGTGTTTCTAAATCTTGTAATAAAATTATTCGCCTGTAAAATTTGTTTGACCTAGCTTTTTTTTTTTTAAAGTAAAACTCTTTTTGTGTACTCTATTACAATATAATATGATGAAACATTTTTTTAGATGAAAAATAAGACCGTAAATTAAAAATTTGCAATTGCATAATCTTAGCTATTTCAGGAAAAAAATGGTTTAAACGACCAAGGCCACTTTTCATTAATATCATTATAAGTTACTACGCACCAGAAAACAAATTCACATCAAACCTCATCCACATGCGCTCTACCTTTTGACCTGAGATGCACCCCCGATGTGCAACCCTTTACCACAGATGCATTCAAGCTACCCATAGAGAAATTACCGAATTCTCGCTGGAACGCTATAGAGGTGAAGTAATACACCGTACCTAATCACGTCCTTAAAGGAACTCCAGCCGTTAGGTTGTAACATTCTCTCAACGGGACATCTTCGACATTCTTAGGATGCGGGAATGGAATATTTTGTGTTCCATCAGAATCCTGGAAGATCTTCCACTCATCCATGATAGGTAATGGATGGCGCCTGCTGGAAGCAACACGGAAATAATGTTTGTCAGTTTTATGTCTTCAAGGTTAATGAGTGAAAGATGTGTTGTCGTTTCACTGAACTAAATTGTCAGTGTTATTTGTGGGATGGTTGAGAAAATGGCTATATTTATAGCATTTAATGACACTTTTGAAAAGGGAGTTTGATTTTATTTGTAACGCATCACTGTTAGAAATTTCTCGGAAAAAATGGTTAAATAACAATTTATTGAATGGTTATTTTACCATACTTAATCAAAACAGTCAAATAACCATGAATAAAATGGTAATCAACTGTTAAGTTAGAGAAAAACTGTTTATTAACTGCTTTCACCTAATACGGTTAAACAACCAGAATTTTATCGCACAAACTAAAACCACCCAATGAAGCTGCTTAGTTCTTCGCATTTGCGTACATATCATAGCGGGGCAGTCTGATCTGTCAATCTCATGACCGGCAGAACTGAAGTTCGAGTCCTAGTGTTGACACCACAATATTTCCCCCATTCCCTTCAACATATGAAGAATTTCGAGTGTCCGGCACTTTCCAATGCCCATTACCTATGTCTAGTTAAATAATTAGTTGTTTTTTTTTACTTTTTTGAAAAGTGCTAGTTGTAAATGGTTAAAAAACCGTATAGTTTTGTATTCATGGTTTTATAACCATACTTTTTGTAAATGGTTTTAAAACCATAAAGGAAAAAAAATGCTCTTTACCTTAAACTTTACGGCTAATCAGATGGACAGACAGCTGCCAGTTATTTTACCATAATTTTAAAATGAAAATTTCAACAGTGCGTGAACAATCTTCGTGGTAAAGATTTCACTCAAATTAAGCAGTTGCACACTTCATTTGGTTAACTTTCCTGTTTTTGAACATTCACCTGCGTGGAATAAACATTTTCATTATTTACAACAAGCTTTATGTTCATATTTGTTTTGTGTTCGCATTACCTTTAAGAGATTACTTTATTAATTGTAAATGTATTGAATTTCAAAAACGAAAGTAAAATTACGAGCTTGAAAATTTTAAGTAAAATTGCAGAGAGTAATGTTACTTTGACTTGAATATGTTATCTATTTTGAAATCAAAAAAGAAATTAAATTTAGAAAAAATATTTCTAATATAACTTCAGTGTATTTGATTGTTGACGATATTTATGGGATACTTGATATGTCAAAGGATAGTTGATATTTATGGGAAAGATGGAGAAAAAATTCTTGCAAAATTACCGTAGAGAAAGATAATGAAATTTCTGATTAAAAAACATAATTCTAGTGAAAAAAAAAAGCTAAAATACTCGATATTTAACCCATTCATTTAGTAATTTTTCCGTTTCTATGATAGTGATTTCCCAGAAATTCTGGTTTTCAAAAGTATATTTCTTATTATAACACATCAGGTAAAAAATTCAAAATTGAAAAGTAAATTTAACCGAATAAATGGTTTTTAAGCCATGCTCTAAGGTATACGTAAAATGATCAAATTTTATCTCGTTTACCAAATATATATANATTCGCAAATTCTGTCGCAAGTTAAGTTAGTGATGTCTGAATGAATATATTGATGTAATGTAGATGATGTAGATGTAATTTACAAATGAAGTTAAAAGAAGTATTTGTAGGTGATGTGTTAACAAGCCATTTGTATTTTGTTATGAAAATTGATTAAAAGCTACGCTTTTTTCTATTTGCAAAGCGGGGGATACGTACTAATCACTGTGTAAACAAGAAAGTATAAAAATTTATGAGACGAAAACAAAGTTATAACAGCAAGGCCCTGACCTTCTCAGTTTACATATACATTTTTATGATGCTTCAGACAACGGTGTATTGCTTTGAATTTTTATCAACAGCTGTCTGTCCAAGGACGTTAGCCTCCCATTTTTGGAAGTGACAGAAGTCAAGAAAATCAAAAGCACTGTAGCAACGACTTTCACGTCTTGGGTAAGAGGAGCCCAGCCAACGTGCTTCAAGGCCACTCACACCAACCAAATTGCAATTATTATCGATTCCCACACAAAAAACGCCTCTACATTTGTGGAAGGCCGATCTTGCCCAATCCTCTGCAGCCCACATTCGAATGTAGGAGTTGATTCCTCTGAAGACTAAGTGTCAACCTAAGACAAGCTACAGAAGGATCGGCACATTAACTCTTGCTATTAATTGGCTCTAGGTAGATTCAGACTGGTTATTGATAAGATTATACCCGGAGATTATTTTGTTTTCAAAGGACAGGGATTTATTATATGTGATGAAGATAAGTAAAAATAAAACATGTCTTTTAATATAAGAGGTTTGATGGGAGTCTATTGCGAGCTATGCCTGCCCGAATAAATTTCCAAAAAGGCTTTACTTAGCTACACTGTAACAAATTGTCATTCTTTTTTCAGATTTTCTCTGTATATTTGACGGTTTAAAGCCCTTTTGTTGACAGAATGATTTTTCTCTGTTTTTCCTCCTAATCATAAACGGATTAAAAACATCAGTTCAAGTTCTGGTGTTTCCCATTCTGCTCTGCTTACCTTACAATAATTCTACCTTTTTTTTCAGATCATTTTGCGATTATATTCCATACTTGCTATTATTTTTCAGCAATTATTTTACGGTTTTGAGCGTGGTATAAAGAAAACTGCTATTCGATTTTGCCACATTGATATTTTACCTCATTATTATATTTCTTGAGGGATAATTTTTTGGTAAGTTAAATTGTCAGACATTTTTGTACGGGTAGGCCACTTAGCGTTGAGCGCTTTTACGCTTAAATAAATAGTTTAAGAAATTTTAGTAAAAATAGTTTAAGAAATTTCTTCATACAGAGACAGCTCAGAGAACACAGCGGTCACTTCCCTATTAGGTCAACCAGGTTCGAATCGTGTCGTTGATTGGTAGTACGAATGCTGACACTAGCTCGCACCGACCGTAAAGCCTTATGTAGTTATTTTATAAAATTGTTTAATTAAAGTAACAGAGTTGTTTAAAATAATAGAGTTTTTTTTCTTAGAATAACAGTACTTAACTGCTTTTAGAACAGGCGTCTGTTTCAAAATAACAGTATTTTTCTGTGAAATAAATGGTTTTATGCTGGTACACCAGATGATATTTTTTCTCCGTTAACTTAAATTTTTTTGAAATTAAAAAAAATTATTTTTACAGTGTATGTACAGTTGTCAAAGTAAAAAAGAAAATGTTTTGGTCTATTTTTTAGATCTTCACGTAGTGCGAGGTAAAACTCACTAACTGCTTCGCAAGAAAAAATTATAATTTCACTAAATTTGAGCTATATAGGGAAATATTGACCAGATACTATCTAAAACACAAGCATTTCTCTTTATATTAAGTTGAAAAACTAAATGAAAAAAGCAATTATCAAAAGAAATAAGACTTTTGAAGGCTAATTAATATCGTTGTCTCATTTAACGATTGGGAAATGAATTGAAATTAAATGTTCACTGAATAGCCTATTAAACTATGAAGAATTTGAATTCTTCATTAATCATCTTTACTGATTAAACTGTTATCTGTAAGCATTAAGCCAGACAAAGGTGCAGCTGTGATCTCAAAAGTTTTATAGATTTAATAGGTCAACAAAAAGGTCGAAAGTATTTATCTTTCTAATTTTTTTTACTTGTAATTTTCGTTATTTATTCCGATATATTCTCGAAAACTAATTTCGTAAATTGAAACAACTGAAACACGTAACTAAAAATAAAATGTTTGACTTAAAGATAATTCATACAAGACATACATATTTTAAGTGTATTTTTTATTTTACAATGTAATTTATAGGTATATTTTATGATACCACATCTTGTATACAATCTTGTTTAACGATGCAATTTCAAAAATTAAATATAAAATGTTTTTTTAAACTTTTTTTAGATGCAAAAAGTTTGCATCGATTCATAAAACTACACAATGCAAAATTTTATATTATTTTAAACTATGTTTTATTTTAAATACGATAAGTTAACAAAATTAATAACTAGCTGATATTTTGAATAAGGATATTAGTGTATTAAATAAGCGAGTTTTTTTAGAAGGTTTATTTTTTGACCAACGAGGGCGTCCTAATGGTAAGGAACTTCTAAAGCTTTTAATTCAACAAAAAATATAAGGTATAGGAAAAATTAAAGTTTTATATCACGTTTAAAGGAAGAAAGTAAATATAATCTCATAAAAAACAACCTATTTATTTTAGGAACATTCATCTTCAAATACAAGCACGTATAAAATTTTCTGTTATTCCTAGAAGAAAGTATACGAAAGTTTGAGGAACTCCAAACCAAAATTAAAACCCAGACAACTTAACAGGAATGTATTTTCATGTCATTTTTTTCATACCTTTGAATCAAAAGCAAAAGGAATGCGTATATTTATTACGGATAGCCAGACTCTATAAGGTCAAACAAAACGAGGCCATTGCTAGATTTGTTTCAGAATTTATGAGGGAATCCCACGTAAGAGAAAACAAATAAAATTAGGTTAAAGACTGAAAACAAAGTTTTCGTTTTTTTAAAGCCGATGTTATAAGACTTTGTTGTCAGGTAGATAAATAAAATTGGATTTTGAGGTGTAGGTTACAATTTAAATTTTTAAAACAGGTTTAATTGAGTCTGTATGCTGCAAAGAACTACACTTTTAAGGGACAGAGGATTCACCAAAAAGAAATAAATTCTCTTTGTTCTAGTACATTGATGAAAATTTTGGCAATATGTCGCTTATATTTGTCATAACCGTTATACAAACCGTAATAGCACTATATTGTTGTTCAAATTAATTCCTTTTGAATTGGATAATTAGAGAAAATTAAAACTTGTTTATAAAGAAGATTTTCTAGAAAGAGGGTGATTTTTGTTTCTATAATTTTATCCCGGAAAGGGGGTAGAAGTTTATGTTTACAATATTAATTAATGATTTTTACTGGTTTTTTTCATATAAAATTTTTTTGAAGCAAATATATTTGGAAAACGAGTAAAATAGGAACTATTTATTTATTTTTTTCATTCCAAACGCTTCGTTGTACTACATTGTAAGAAATTCGGATCAAATTATGGTGCAAAGTACCGGCACTTTTGGTGCATTAACAAGTCCATTTTACCGAAAGAGTAGTATACCGTAATTTTTATAGCAATATTTATTTAACTAGAGTGATTCAGCGATTTTATTGTAATTATTACTGTAAAAATTGCGCCACATCAGTTTTTTTGTTCCATATTTGCTTCGTCGAAAATGTATTTTGCGGTAAAAAGTACCGGTACCCTGGCTGCTGGTACTTTTTACCGTATTTTGATCCCGAATTTTTTTATAGTGTAGGAATATCACATGCATTATTATTTATGCATATGCTGAGATATTTGAAATATTTTAGATGTGTATTGCAACGGATGTATGTAGTCAGCTTCGTTTGCACAACCGATGATTCAGTAAGTTCTACTGATTGTAGTACTGATGAGATAATAGTCGGACTATGATTTGCTAGTAAGTCATGGTGAACTGGGTTATATAGGACTTATTTCAGAATATAACGAGGATTAACAGCAAGTAAATTTTGTTGGAACATCTAACATGACAACTTATTGGCCTTCAGAACCTGACAAACTTAATCAAATCTACCTTGAGTAAAAAAAGCATGGTCCAAACTACCAGAATATAGTAAAATTTATGGGAAACCAATATATATTGGAAACCAAAAACCTTGGTAATTTCTAACGGAGAGTTGTGGTAATGATTTTGGCAAAACTAACACTAAAATATGGTTTTAAAATATGTGATAGAGTTTGATAAATGTGGTAAAAATTGGTAATCATAAAAATAATTTATTTCGTTAGCTTTATTTTTGATTTTTATACGTTTCACTAAGTGTGTGGTAATAAGAGCTGAATTTTAAAAAATCAGATTTTGCGGTATACAGTTACTATATGAATTGAAAAATTTCCAAAGTAACGGTTTAAATACCGTATATATTATAGATACAATATAATATATCTATCTATCTATCTTTCTATATATATATATCTATANTATATATATATTCTTTTAAACCCAAAACTGTTATTACCATATTACTACGTAGCATGATAACTAATCTCGAATTGTTTTCTTCTTGCATGTCGAGTGTGTGCCGAAGTCTACTGGTAGTCAAAAGAATGATGATTAATTTTATTTGTAATTAGTATTTAAATTTATTTCCTTTTTGAATGTCATTTTTCATGAAAATCCCTTATAGACACTTTGGTGTCGTACACGCTTGCTCTGGTTTAGAGCTGGGGGTTGTGAATTCGATCCTGGCTGGTGACTAAACAACTGCAGCATTTTAAAATTTTACGCGACATCGCATGAAGAAATTTTTTTCTTCATTTTGTTTTCATAAAATCGGTCAAGTAGTAGCAATAATCTGTAACGTAACAAGCATATTTCAACATAGCAAAACTCAGAGGAGATTTTCTTAAAAAATGTCTCGAGCTATAGTTAACTTGTTCAAGTTAAACACGATCTATGATGCTCTTTTTTCTTTTTTTTCTTCTTAACCATGAAAGAAATTAACTGAACATAGGATCTAAGCGTTTCGTGAACGAATGGGCATTACAAAGTGTAGGACACTAATTGGGAAGTACAGGACACAGGAAACTCTTCACATGAAGAGTTTTGTCGGTCAAGTTGTCTCAGTTGTGTCGGTCAAGAGACTGACAGATTAGCTCTTTTTTGGCAACAATATGTGCTCATCTGCATAGAACTAAGTTGATTCTTTAAATGGGTCCAGTTGATGAGACAAAATTTTGGTTGTTTAACCGTATTAGGTGAAAGCAGTTGATAAATGGTTTTTCTCACAGTTAACAGTTTAAATATCATCTTACTTATGGTTATTTCACTGTTTTGCTTGGATATGGTTAAATAAAAATTAAATAAATTGTTACTTAACCATTTTTCATAAATGTTTTTAACAGTGTACTTGTTCTAGAGTATAAATATAACTAAAGGATACTTTAAATTAAAAATATAATAACATACCATATAATCGAAATTTCCCAAAATGAGCTCCTATTTATTAAGATATGCATTCTAAGAAAACATTCGAAATAATTGACGGAATGAATAATGACGCAGTTTAGTAGATAATGATTTACAATAATTGTTTTCAAAATCCTTGCTTTTTTAAAGCTCTAAAAGATGAAAAATGTAATCATTTTTATTACAATGATTTTTCTAAAATTCGTATCTCCGCTTGTTATTCTTAAAAAAGAAAATGCGTATGGCATGCTTTCATTATAGTTATTATTTTTTTTACAAATTTTTTTTTTGATAGAAAGTATGCTTTTTTTGAGCTAGCTCGAAAATAAGTAATCTCATTTCACTCAGAGAAATATGGCCATTCTTAATAAATAGTAATTTTTTCAAAATCTGTAATCAGATGCTTTAGTCTTATTGGTTTATTTTAGGAATGCCTTTACTTTTGTTTACTTTCACTCTTTTGTCAAATAGTATTTACATCCATAATATTTTTTAAAATATTTATATGATTGGATTATCAACATTTAAAATTATCTTTGTTTAATTAATTATTTAAAATTAAAATTTAAGTTTAACTTTATTTATAATTACGAAACTCTAGAATTAAAAGATATTTTCATGAGAAAAATTAATTTTTCTGAATACTTGATATTTATTATTATTTTTATTATTGAGCTATGATCGTAAAAATTTTTGAATTGGTAACGCTTATAAATTATTTCTAAGAAATGAAAATTTAAAATTCGCGTTTTCGATATCTATTTTAATATCTTATCGATATGTAATTGATTTTCAGAAATTATTAAAATAATTTTTTCTGTAAGAGATTAATTTCAAGTTTTTTTTTCAAATAAAGTATGGTGTTTTTAATCTATATAATAGGAATTAAATTGTTTTTCGTATAAAGTGACAATTAAAATGACAATTAAACTGTTTTTGAATACGAATAGGCAATACATTATTTTTGAGTATCATTTAACAACAATCAAATGAATAGTTATTTTTTAATAATTTCTTGAATGCTGCGAACAATTTGAAACTAAAACTAATTTCTTTGCAATTATTTCAAAAAATGTTAATGCAAAATGTGCCGGATTACAACAAGGATAGCAGTTTCACAAAGCTATAAAAATAAAGTAAACTGATTTAATAATTAAAATAAATAAAAATATTTAGAATTTTTTTATTTCAATTAAATCTTAAATAAAATTAATAATTGGTCAGTTTAAGCGAAACTATATAAATAATGCAGTTTTCATTTTATATATATTAAAAACATGTATATAAGTTATAAATATTAAAAATATTAAAAGTTTCACGGATGAATCTGGAAATTTTAACCACATATTCTTGAAAATTTTAATTGCTAAGCATATTATAATTTGGATAAATTATTAACCGTTACACTAAACTATCAAATTAATAATATCTGTTAAATAAAATATTAATGCAACTTTTAAAATACTAATTTTCAAATTTATAACATTTAACATTAATTCTTTAGCATGTAATATTAACATATAACTTATTATATTAAACATGAACTGTTAAACATATAACATTAAACACGATTTATTAAACTTATAATGCAAACACATCACATTAAACCTATTTCATAAGTATATCATATTTATCATTAAATGTTAAATATTCCGCACAAAACCGTATCATATTAAATATTAACTGTGACAGGTTTCAATGACTGTATAACCCTGCAATTATGCATTAACTTCATAAAATCATAAAACATTAATATTCATATCATGATTAGTTTTTATCTAAATAAATGATAAAAAAATTTATTTGCTTGCAACTTTCTAAGATAAGATAAATAGAAAGTGTAATGAATAGCATTTACTGCTTTATCAATTTATCAATTGTTTAATTGTTACATAACCACACTTATCGAGTGTTGTTGTCATATTGTAAATAACGTTACCAGTTTTATCTGAAAAAAGCAGTTCCAATATTTGTTGGTATTAAATTGTTTAGATAAAAAAAAATAAGATTCAGGATGTTTATAAATAACATTAAAAACATTTGTAATATTATATTTCAATATTTTAAATAAATTAATAATATAAATTTATTATTTAATGCTATTAAATTTTATTTCTTGAAATATGAAATATTAACGCTTTCTTATATGGGTATTTAAAAAAATTAAATTTCTTCAACTTATGGTTATTATATGTAACGTGGAGAATAAATTTTATTCTTATTTTATAAAAATTTTTCATCATTTTTTTTCGTTGAGCATTTCTTCGTCAATTTAATGTTAAAGCAGCATTGAACAGGGCCAGGAAATTATTAAATTAGTTGTTTTCTTTGATTTTAGTGTTCAATAACTCAAAAGAGTTAAAAAATTTAACTGTTTCAATTTTATAAAAATTAATGACTAAAATTACCCAGAAAAAAAAGTAGTGAATGTACACGGAAAAAAAAATCTGGTACGTAATTATATATACTGAATGGTAATGACATTTCTGTCAAAAAAACTCTAAAATTCTGGTTAAAAAAACCAAAATATGCATTATTTAAACCATTCATTTGGTAATATTTTTGTTCATGTGGTAATGGTCTACCCGAAATTCTGGTTTTGAAAACTACAGTTCTTATTACCACACATTTAGTAAAAGGTACAAAATTAGTAAATTTAACCGAATAAATGCTTTTATTTTGACCATGCTCTAAGGTATCATAAGGAAGTTAACAAGTTTCATCACATTTACTAAATTTTATCACAAGTTATAAAATTATATTTAATTGTATATTTTACAAAAAAACATTGCCAAAGCACTTCGGTAAAAATTATCGAATTTTTTGGTGTTCTTATAGAGCCAGAAACACGTTACATTTTACTAAATCTTAGTAGTTTTGAACACTCATTGTGTGTTCTTAGTGTTTGTATATACATAAATATGCTTGTGTAAATTTTAATTAAGTAAAAAATGATCTCATATTTCAGAAAGTTATCGGGAAAGGTAAGCTTGTCGTTTAACAGTAAACACATTACTGAAAAATAAGACTACTGAGTAACTGCTTAGAGCTATTGTCAGATCGCGATTTCCCTTTAAAAATTTTATTTATATGAAAATTATTGTACTTTTAGGTTGTAGAATAAGAACGTTTTCTGAAAACCTGAATAAAAGTTTTAAGAACTGATAATCAAGTTGAAGCTTTAAATAAAAAATTTTCATGAAAAAATGTAATCTAGAAAGCTAACTAAATTACACTTAGAAAATTCAATTTTGATGAGATAAATGGATAAAGTATTATCAACTATCTTCAGTTGAAATGGAAAGCTAACTATATCGATATATATAATGTTAAATAATTTAAATGCATGCTAATTTTTTTAAATATAAAGATTGTGAATGAAAAATAAATAGCTTTACATTTGTGCAAATAAACTGTATGATAAATAATTTTAATGTAATATCCTAGATCAGAATGAGATAAGAACATTAAAAATGTGAAAATTGATCCAGTTGAAATAAAATTTATCTGCATCTAAGAAAACTGAACTATTCTGTCAACATTTGAATATGTTCAAGAAAAATCTGCTCAACATTGAATAATAATATCACTATTCAAATTTCACTATTCACCTCACCTTGAATAATAATATCTTGCACTGAAAAAAACGTATGATCAAAACTACCAGAATATGGTAAAATTTTCCATGTTTCTAACTCAAAGGGAAGACCCCAAAACTTAGTAATTTTTACCAACGTTTTTTGGTAATGATTTTAGTGAAATTAACATTAAAATCTGGCTTTATAATACGTGATGAAATTTAGTAATTTTATCATGATATTTAAGATTATGACACTAAGACCATTTTTTCTTTTAAATTCAATATTCAGTTTTGAATTTTTTGCTAAAATTGTGGTAATAAGAACTGTAATTTAGAAAATCAGAATTTCCGGTAAACCACTACCATATGAACGGAAAAATTACCTAATGAATATTTTAAATACCGTATATTTTGGCTTTATTGATTATAATTATTTTTTAATTTTTTTTTATTAGAAATGTCATCTTACAGAACAGTACGTTTAACAGAATTTTTTACTCCGTTTATAATTTAATCTGCAATAAGTTTCTAATGCTTGACGCAAACTTGATTTAAACGTTATTGTTTGTAGAAAATTGCTCAAATTTAAATTTTTTCGTAGCGAACTTTTAAGTACTTATTTTTCAAGAAGTTAAACCTTTCCATGAATTGCAAAAACGATTTGCGTTTAGAGGATTTCTTTGATGTATAAGATTTCTTTTTCTCTTTTTTTTTAAATAAAAATAATTCGAACTGGTTTCAAAACAATTATTTGAACTGAAGTAATTATTAATAATTGCCTAATTTTTCACAAAAATTAAAAATTTCGACGAAATCTAAAATTGATTTCCGCTCAGGTTTAATTTTTGATGTGTAAAAAGTAATTTAATAATAATAATTAATAAGTATTAAATTTTCTTATACCTTTTAAATAATTATACAACATTCAAAATAATTATCCAACATTCGAAAATAATTATCCAATCCAATATCTTTTGATAATAATGATTCAAAATGTTTTGAAATTTGACTACGCACTGCACGATCTACAAATAACTCACGACACATTTACAAATAATTACTTGACTTTTAAATATTTTAAAAATTTTAAAAATATTTGCCTTTAAGTGTAACTTTTAATGTTTTAAGGATAATTTTTTTTAAAAAAAAGAAAGATTAATGATTAGATTTGTGTTAACATTAATTCATTTGTGGAAAATGAAGCTATTCGCTCACTGTTCGATATCTATCATATATGTGCTTAATACGTTAATGCCGTATTATATTGTTTACATATAAATTTTTACGTAAATTTTTATAAATAGTTATGTTTCATGATTTTTTTCAAATTTGTTTGAATTCGATTAAGTTTTCTTCATCTTTATTATTTTTTTTTGAATCTCAAATATGTTTGCTGAATTTCCCCTTCAATCTGTTGCTCTCATAAAGGAAAAATTCAAATGTAATTCGATTTTTACAAACTTCTTAAAAACCAAGATTAGGATGTAAAGAATACATTTTTTGAAAAACCAAAAGAAAAATATTAAACAAGTTTTCTTTCGAAATAGTACAAATAAAATATTATAAGATAGTTAAGATACAATATTATAAGAGAGAAAAGATACAATATTGTTATAAAAATATATCTTATAATAAATACTCTTATGGTCAATAGATGGCAGCAGTATAGCTCATCACTGCTTCTGTCATTCTCCATCTCCATCCTCCTTCTGTCAAAAGGATGGTCAAGTAAATGTTTTTTTTAACTTTTCTGGATTATTTTGCGGTTTAATACTACATCTTTATAGGAAATTTTGTTTTGAGCAATGTTTCAGTGCAGTCATAAATTCCTTGTATCCAAGTCTTTTTTTTTTATGAATTCTGTTTTAAATGTTTTCTTTTCCTTAAATGAAAAAAATGATTTTTTTAAAATAAACTTATAAAAATAAAAAATATTCTGATTTTTTGCATTAGTTTTTCAAACCAGTGCAATATTTAGCTTAAAATTCGGAATTAAAAGTGCATAAAATTCAAAAACTCATACTCTTATTTATGCTTTAATCATTTATTATTTTTGTGCATATTTTAATCTTTATTCAACTCTTGCGCATAAAACTAAAAAAATTTTTAAGAGCCTTTATGTTCCCCAAAACTCATAGTTAAATTATTAACTGTTTTGCTGTTTGATAAGTATATGATTGCGTTTAAGTTTATAAAAGTGAGAAAAGCCATGTGGGTTAGATGTTAGACAGCTTTTTTTTGCAATAACTTCAAGTCGAGAAAAGTGGAGTGAAAATGTTGCAAGCAACGTAACTATTTCTAAAAATAATAAATTTTATGTACTGCTGCTAGTTGTTCTTTTAGACGAAATCTATTAAATGTGTTTTATAGTAATGGAAAAATCAAATAAGATTTTTTTTTATGAAAAGAAAAAAACAATTTGATGATGAAGTTGAAATAATAGCTGAGTCAAACAACAGGATCTAAATTTTATCATAATAGAATCGGAAACTAAATTTGAGTTAATAAAGACTTTTGGGACTCTTTAATCGAAAAAAAATTATTTTAATGCTATATTTTGTTTATGTTAAGGAAAAAAATGATTGTAAAACAATTTAGGGGTTGAAGATTGAAGTGAACACAGGGAGAGCTCTCTCGTCTTAACATGCTATTGATGAAGCACCATAATTTATTTTATTGTGTAATAATGCTTACATTAATACTTAATTAACAAAGAAAAATTAAATATTAATTTGACTTTCATCTGATGTTTTTATTATGATAGTAGATTCTTAATGAATAATCAAATTGATATGGTATCGTGAAATCGTATCGTGATATGGTATCATCCGCCAAACATTAAAGACGTTACTGCACATGCTCTTCCCATACTCATACTCAGAAGTATCATATGAAATTTTTTATGAGTAATCAAATTGATATGGTATCGTCCGTCAAACATTAAAGACGTTACTGCACATGCTCTTCCCATACTCATACTCAGAAGTATCATATGACATTTTTAATGAGTAATCAAATTGATATGGTATCGCGAAATCGTATCGTGATACGGTATCGTCTGCCAAACATTAAAGACGTTACTGCACATGCTCTTCCCATACTCTTATTCATAAGTATCATATGACATTTTTAATGAGTAATCAAATTGATATGGTATCGTGAAATCGTATTGTGATGGTATCGTCCGCCTAACATTAAAGACGACTGCACATGATCTTCACATACTCATACGGGGGGTAAAAGTATCATATGACATTGTATAGATTAAGTATTTTCAATGAGTTTAAAAGTATCATATGATAAATATAAGCTTCATAAGTGTATACTATATAAAGTATGGTTGAAAAGAAACTTACTTCTAAAACTTTTTTAATGGAAAAATATTTAAAGTTCGGAATAAATAATTATGATAAACATTATTTTTTCGAAAAAAACTTCTTCCACGGTTTTCATAAAAAACCACTAAAGATTATAAATACTATAATAAAAATAGTTACTAAACTTATCTCTACAATTACTTTTGCGTAAGAGTTTAGTTTAATTTGTTTGTAGACAAGAATATCACTATTCTAATGAAAAGGAACTTCCTTAATGGATTTTTGAAATAAAAAGTAAATTAGCCAATGGTTATTTAGAATCAAGGAAATTACAAAATTGCAGGAAACCACAAATAAAAAATTGTTAACGAGAAATTCAATTAAATATAATTATCAAAAACTTACCCAACAATTGAATGCCACCTTCTCAATCCGAGGCTTGCCTTTTTTGATTTAACGTACTAATATCGCTTTCAAGGTTGAGGACTATGTAAAAATACCGCCTACCACGTGACACTAACCCACTGTTATTTGCATAACTTTTACGAACGGGGAAAAAGGTGTGTTCCTTTTAAACAAAACACCTCTTCAAATAGGAAATGGGATATCGTCTTTCTTATAGAGAAATCCGTATAACGGGATGTCAGAAATTCTGAAATCGGGAACGATGACTTGCATCTGATTGAGCTTTAAGCTGAAAAGTTCTTTTCACAATTGCATGTTATCGACCTGGTTTGAAAACTTAACCTCGATTAAATTGTAGTGGGTGGCTGTGATATTTAGTGTAGAAATGAAAATTAATCATGTAAATGAGCGAAAACTATTGATTAACATCCTAATTTTGTCCGAGTTTCTTTAACTTTCGAACATAATACGCTGACTTCATATTTCGAGTTTTTTTTAATATATTAAAATATTTTATGCTGGAATATTTGTTTGAATATTATAGACAATTTTAGTTATTTTTAAAAATTGAAATTAAAGGTTATGCTATATGATTTATAATCTGAAACAAATTCAAAAAATGCATTTTTTAAATGATAATACAATTAGCGATTGGAAAAAGGTATTCTTTTTTTTATAATAATTTGATAGTTTGTATAATTGAGACAATTTTAATATTCGTTTGTATGTACCTACTGTAAGTTACCTACTATATTGATAAAGACATGTCTCTAATTCATTGATACCATATGTTGAAGAAATGAACTTTCGCACACTGAGAAAAAAAGTGTGGTGAAAACTACCAGAAGATGAAAAAATTTGCCGTGTTTCTGGCTCTATGGGAATATTAAAAAGGTCTGTAATTTTTCCCGAAGCTCTTTTTGTAAAATTAACAATTAAATATGGCATAATAATGTGTGATAAAATTTGGTTAATGTGGTAAAATTTGGTAATTTTATCATGATTCTTTAGAGCATTGCAAGAGAATCCTTTGTTCGGTTAAATTTACTTTTTAGTTTTGTATTTTTTATTAAATATGAGGTAATAAGAACTATAATTTTGAAAACCGTAGTTTCGAGTAAACCGTTCGGGTAAACGGAAAAATTACCAAATGAATGGTTTAAATACCGCATATTTTGGCCTTATTAACCAGAATTTTGATTTTTTAAGCCAGAAATGTCATTACCATACAGCATGGTAATTTTACCACAATTGTTTTCTCCGTGAAAAATTTAATTGTCCTTTTTTAAAAGCGCTTTTTCTTATTGAAGAAGAACAAATTTTTATTTGAACCAATTTGGTCTAGAATTCCATAACTAATGTGATGATAGTACTAATGTAGTTCTCTTTGAAAATAAAAGTGTTTTGTAGTTTTTGATAAATTAAATGATAAATTTAGATTTTTTTCTGAGAGAGAAAAATCTGAATTTATGGTTGAATTTTGCCAAAAATAAAAAAAGTAATAAAACAAAATCATATGTGCAACTATAACTTAATTAAAAATGCGCATGCTGGGAAAGTTTTAAACTAAATCGGTTGAAAATAAGAGAAAATATTAAGATTATGAGCAAGAAAAGTCAATTTTAGAAAACATCATTTTCAACTTAAAGTTAATTTTATTCGTACTCGCGTCAGTGTAAAAAAAATCTGTAACTTTCACATTCACATTAAAACATGTGCTATAATGTGCCCTTTAAAAAGGTAAAAGAAAGTGTTTTATCACAACATATAACAGAGTAATGACACAGACAGTTGTATCTCAAGAATAATATTTTCGATTTGTTCAGAGGTAATGAAGAAAATAACTTATTTTCCTGTTATTTTATTAAAGAAAAATATTTAGTTAAGAAAAAGTTTTTTTTAGCAGTCGTTAAATGACGTGTGTTCGAAATATTGGCTAATTTTAATTATTTTCACTCACATTGGTAAATTTCTGGTAAATACCATGTACCGTAAATTTGTTACAATAGAAAAGCAACTTACTAAATCATACTTACAATCATAATTTGCCATTACACTGCAATATGTTAAACTTTTAGAAATCATTTGAGCTTATAACAAATAATTTTCGATGTAGTTTTTACTACACCTTCCACCAAAGTACCAACTCGACATACAATGACAACAGTTCAAATTTATAAGTGATAAAAATTGATAAAACTTAATTCATAGATTTTTCTTGAGATATCAGGTTTTAGTTTTGCTCCATTTTTGAATATGTTAAATTTGGTATTTTCTTGTTATCTGATTTCATCATTTTTGCCATCAAATCTGCCATCATTTTACGTTTATTTAAAACTTAAATACAATAAAGATAAAAATTTAGAAAAATTGAAAATTAGTCACGACTAAAGCTGTGAAAGTCACTAATTTTTAAAATTATAAAAATATAAAAAATATCTGTAAGGAATATAAAACACTTTATAAGAGACACTGCAAAAATTTTTAGGGTTTCTCTAAAAAAATGGTTACAACTAATTTATATAAGATACCAGAGAGAGTAAAGTTTATCATTACGGTTAACAACATTTTGGTCTAACACTAAAATTTAAAATAAGAATGAGATATAAAACACAAAAGATCAAGAAAATTTATTTTTACGTTATAATTTAAAATAAGAACTTTTATTTCAGAATGTGTACTCACACTAATTCTTAGAATAAAATTACTTCGTAAATTGGACATACTCACAGCATAGGGAAAATATTAATACGAATTCGAACTAGACTTAATAGAACAGTAGCGAATCGAATTTAAACATTATAAATTATTTCATACAATTGACGGATATTTTGTAATTAAAGTATAATTATCGTTATTACACAACTAAAAACAATTCTGTAGATGTATAGCAGTGTGCAAAACGAATACAATGTCGTACAATTTCATACTCGATTGTAAGCTATCAACTGTTGCTAATGGATTATATCTAAACATACGCCAAAATTGGTGTTTTTGGAAGCAAAAATATTTCTGAATGGTTGAATGCGTGTAAGTTTGATGTAAGCACTATCCATTTACTCTTCAAAAAGTATATGAACGCACGATTTTGTGTTAATTTGAAATGAAGTGTTCATTCACACAATTTTCAGGGGTGTTCAACACAAAATTTGGAGAAATATTTAACCACAATTTTTACAGTGCAGCAATAGAGCTTATTACACTGTTAGAAATTTCTCGGAAAAAATAATTAAATAACAGTTTATGGAATGGTTATTTTACCATATTTAATCAAAACAGTCAAATGACCATAAATAAAATGGTAATCAATCTGTTAAGTTTCAGAAAAACTGTTTATTAACTTCTTTACCCTAATACGGTTAAACAACCAGAATTTTATCTCACCAACTAGAACCACCTAATGAAGCTACTTAGTTCGTAGCAACTGCTGCATCATAGTCGAGCGGGCTTATCTGTCAATCTCATGACCGGCAGAACTGGAGTTCGAGTCCTAGTGTTGACACCACAATATTTCCTCCATTTTCTTCAAATCAAGAAGAATTTCCAGTGTCCGGCACTCTCCAATGCCTATTACATTACGAACGAAAAACCGAGCTCCAAGACTAGTTAAAAAAATTTTTTTTACGTTTTTGAAAAATGCTAGTTGTAAATGGTTTCAAAACCATAAAGGAAAAAAAAATGTTCTTTACCGTAAACTTTACGGTTAATCGGGTAGACAGACAACTGCTAGTTATTTTACCATAATTTTAGAATGAAAATTTTAACAGTGTAGAGGGTATGATACAGTTCTTCACGATAATCGAGAATATTGCAAAAAATTAATATTGATAGAACTATATTTCTCATGACAATAAAGATCTCAATATACTGAATCAATCATAGAAGCATAATTTTTGTTTCACTATTACTTAAACATACTTCTCTACTTGTCCTGTCATGTTAGAACTGGCTAACATGTTAAACTAGAAAAGTACAAGACTAACATGACAAATCTCAAGAAGTGAATAACAATAAGCATGAAAAATATTTGCAAATAATCTGTGGCAACCACAATATTTTGGCTACACACACATCAGGAGGTACATCAAAAAAGTAGAAAAAAGGTGTTTGTATAATAATGATTGAAGTATAAAGAAAAGTGTTTGATAAATTCAGTATTTTTTTTATTAATGAAAAGAGTAATATTGGTAAAACCATATTTCTCATTCTTCCGTGAGTTTCATGAAGCGGAAGATCTCAATATCGTGCCTCTATCACAGAAGCATCAACTTTGTTTTTATTATAACTTAACTACTCTTCTCTACATGTCTAGTTCATCTCACGATTTTCATATTATTCACCTGCCTTTGCGTGATCCATACCTTAAAAGGGTTAAGTACCCTTGTTTTGTATTAAGAATTTAACGATTTCCACCGTATAATGATGATTGAGCTGTTAGTTTGATAGAACTTGCTATGGAATGTTCCCCTTCATTGATTGGCACAGGCGAGCCAAAGAACTGATTTTTATCGGCAAAATTCTTTTTATTCGGTATTCGATGATTATGCTAGATTGAATCAATTGTGAGGATCTAAAACGTTTCATTTTGGCTCGTATTCGATAGCGGAATGACCGTTTCAGAACGTGTTTTGCGGATGGCTATCGACAAGGTTTGGCAGATCTTTGAATCTAAAACTTATAGTTGGAATGCATTACCTAAATTGTAGCGTTGGCACCAAATGGTTTTATAGGAGGATTTTTTTAAAATACTGAACACTCCTCATTGAAGCAAAATAAACATTTATTAACAACAAGTTTTCTTTATGACACTTTTATGAGTAGGAAGAAAAAAATATTTAAATATTATCACTCACTTTTTGTTTCACTTAGGCTAATGTCTTGTTAATGCTCTCTTAGTTATTGTCTTAGTTAGGTTATGGCTAATATATTTTAATTTAAAATTAATATACTAAGTTATTTACATTTGTTTCCCTTATTTTCACATTGATTTCACTAACTAATAAATATAAAACAATTTTTATTTGCAAACAATCTATATTTTTTACCACGTTTATACCAACTTGCCTTCGTATTTTATGTCTGTTCGGGTGGAATTTTGTAATCGATTTTAAACTTAATTCCCGACTAGCTACAGACTTCAATTTTGGCACATAGTTCAGAATTGGATGAGAATACATGAAAATGAAGAGAAAAAAAGACATACAAAGTAAAATAAAATTAAAATTAAAGAAAAATTAATATTTTCGCGATTGTCTTTTGTCATCGATTTGATTATGTCAAATTAGTGTCACATGTCAGTTGAAAAGTTTTGTGTACAGTGAGTGAAAAAATTGAGATTTTGGAAGTAAGTACAAAAAAAAGTAAAAATAAAAATAATATTTTTAAAAACCATGTTTTTGTAGTGGAGAAAAATAATTAAAAAACAAAAATTTGAAAAACGAAAAACGTGGGGTTCATGAAATACATAACAGTACATATACACATACATATACACATTTTCTTACTCATACACATGCACAGTCACATCCACCTATACATCCACATACACATGCATATACACAAACATATTCCACATCCACATTCAGATACAATTGCAGATATTCTCATGAGCACACATACTGTTACTGTTGTGTATTTCATGCGTCCCACGTTTTTCGTTTTTCAAATTTTTGTTTTTTGATTGTTATTATCCACTACAAAAACGTGGTTTTAGAAAGTATTATTTTTATTTAATTTTTCTTTTTTTTTTGAATAAAACCAATTCAAATAAAAAGCAATCCCCTAAACAAACTTTTTTTACTTATTCACTGCAAAAAAAATATTGTATAGTTGCCACCATTATCAATGTAGAGGTAAATTAAACACATTTTTAAGTACAGAATTGTAGTTATAGAACAAAAAAATTATATAAAGTTTATATAATTTAGAAGGAAAAAGAGACCGGTTGTTTTCTTAATTTAAGGCGCCACTTTTTTGTTGTTGAATCTCCACAAGGAGAGTGGTAATTTTCAGGTCTACCTACATGTCACAATTGAGAAAAAGTTTTAATGTCTCATGATTTAAGAAAAATCAAAGTTTTTCTGAAATTATTGAAAAAGCTTGGGAACGTCTGCTTTAAAATTTTACTGCAATGAAAAGTGACGTTAAAAAAAAAGGACGTTCGAAATATTTGCTGTTCCTGCTTCAGATGGCAGACACTCAATACATATGTTTCCTTTTTCTTCGAAAGTATTCTGTCAAGTGCGCAGCCTGGAACAAACACTCCCATTAAAATTATTCACTTCACAAGCTTAAAAGTCATTTTAGGGTTTTGCACGACTTGTGCCTAATAAATATTTTGAGAAGAATTCAATTGCAGACTATTCTTTGCTCAATGTACCGAAGAGAATAATGGTTGTGTGTGTGGTCTTTATTTACTCAGAACTAAGTCTGAAAATGTTTTTAAAACCTGTGATCATAGCTATTAAAAAATTAAGTGTTTGACGCCTTTAACTCTTAATTCTTGAGGCCCTTAATTTCATCAATTTTCTTAAAAAGCATGATTTAATTTAAAATTAAATAGAAATTTTTATTTTTATATCGGAGAGAATAATGAGAATTAATAGTTGTGTGCATGGTCTTTATTTATTTAGAAATAAATCTGAAAATGTTTTCAAAACCTGTGATTATAGCCATTGAGAAATTAAGTGTTTGAGGCCTTTATTTCTGAAAAGGCAGAAAATATTATTCTTAAAACTGAGTTTAAATCAGTTTTCTTGAAAAGCATGACTTAAGGTAAAATTAAAAATATATATATTATTTTAACACCGGATAGAATAATCGGAATTAATAGTTGTGTGTGAGATCCTTATTTACTTAGAAATAAATCTGAAAATGTTTTCAAAACCCTTGGTTACAGCAATTAGCAAAATTAAGTGCTTGAGGCCTTTATTTCTGAAAAGGCAGAAAATATTATTCTTAAAACTGAGTTTAAATCAGTTTTCTTGAAAAGCATGACTTAAGGTAAAATTAAGAAAAATATATTATTTTAACACCGGAAAGAATAATCAGAATTAATAGCTGTGTGTGTGATCTTTATTTACTTAGAAATAAATCTGAAAATGTTTTCAAAACCCTTGATTATAGCCATTCAAAAATTAAGTGTTTGAGGCCTTTATTTCTGAAAAGGCAGGAAGTGTAATTTTTTAAACAGAGCGTAAATCGTTTTTTAAAAGCATAGTTTAAGGCATAATTTAATGAAAATTATTATTTTTTATTAAATTATATTAGATACTATTCTATGATGAATGTACCGAAGAGAATCATGGAAATTACTGGTTGTGTGTGTGGTCTTTATTTACGTAAACTAAATATGAAATTGTTTTCAAAACCTATCATAAGCATTAACAGATTAAGTGCTTATGGTCTTTATTTAAAAAAAAGGCAGGAAATATTATTTTTAACTGAGTGTAAATCGGTTTTCTAGAAAAGCATGATTTGAGATAAAATTTAAAAAAAAATATTATTTTTACACCGAAAAGAGTAATTGGAATTAATAGCTTTGCGTGGCTTAGAAATGAACCTCAAAATGTTTTCAAAACCAGTGATCATAGCCATTAAAAAAATTAAGTGTTTGAAACCTTTATTTCTGAAAAGATAGGATATTTAATTTTTAAAAGCGAGAGTAAATCAATTTTTTTTGAAAAGCATGGTTTAAGGTGTAATTTTTTTTTTTACAATGAAGTGAAGTATTTTTACAATGAAGCCATAAATTATTCTAATGCACATGAACATATGTGTTGTAAACATACAAAAATGAATAAATAAATAAATGAAAGGCCTAGTACTAAATGTGAATATGCATTATGAATATAACTTAGAATTCTGATTTAGTTTTTGACTTTGAACTAAATCGGAAAATGTTCTCAAAACCTGTGAACATAGGCATTAAATAATTAAGCGTTTAAGCCCTTTATTTCTGAAAAGGTAGGAGATTTTATTTTCAAAATCGAGCTCAAAACTTGTCAATGTTTTTTTCCTTGATTTTTATTTATACATAATAATGGACTCTAAAGAAATTGTCGGAATGTTTAAAAATGCCGGCACTAGTGAAATGCTTCTTAAATAATAGTAATAATAACAGAAATTAGAATTTAGTGTAATAAGTAATCTTTCAGACAATAACAGTATTTAATTCCTTTTTTTCTATAATTTTTAAATTTATATGGTAACGGTTTACCCGAAATTCTGGTTTTCAAAATTATCATTCTTATTACCACTCAAAAGAATCATAATAAAAATATACAAAACATAGTAAAAAATACAAAACTAAGAAGTAAATTTAACCGAATAAATAGATTTTTTGCCTTGTTCTAAAGTATCATAATGAAATTACTAAATTTTACTGCATTTACCAAATTTTAACTCATGTCACAAAAACCATATTTTATTGTCAATTTTACCAAAATCATTGCCATATAACTTCGGTAAAAATTACCGAGCATTTTGGTGCTCCCATAATGCTACAGAGCTGGTTGTTTTGACCATACTTAGTTTCAGTATATAACCATAGGAGATAATATTTTATGTTATGTTATTTATTGTTATTAATTATTTATTGTTATTGATTATTTATTGTTATTAATTATTTGTTGCTATTAATTATTTATTGCTGTTATTATGCTATGTTATTAATTATAGGTTTATTTTTCTTAGGTTAAAAGGCGGAATGAGAAACGTAGATGAGGCTGTTTATTGTAACTAATTGTTGTATGTCAGCATTTTTTTCTCTTTATTTTTAAATGCTAGTTCGGTTTAAACAGCAATGTATTTTACATTTTTTATACATGACTTTCAATTTACATTAATTTAAATTTACTTAATTAGCGTTTTTTACTAAATTTAAATTCCTAGTTCATTAATTTAAATTTTATGTAAAAATTGCTAACAAAAAATATAATGCAGCATTAGTAAAATGTGTAGTATCATTTGTTGCAAAATTGTTTTGAAAACTACGAAACACTTTAAACTGCATTGCAGTTAACATACTATTAGTAATAAAGAATATATATCACTTACTTTTATTTCTCCAATATTTTGATATTTTCCAATATGATGTAATGGAAAAAAGATAGAAGGAACTGGAAGAAAAACACGTTGTCATAAGTATTTTGTAATGATTTTAAAACAATTTATAACAGATTAATTTTTTTTTGTCGAATACTGAAATACAATACCGTTTTATAAACACATTCTTAATATTTATTTAAAAACTTTTATAGTTGTATTTCAAACTAGTGATAATTATTTCTTTACAAATAATGTGTTGCAAACAAAACTTAACGAAATGCATTTAATTTATTTATCTTTATTACGTTTAAGCAACAATTAACATTCGTTTTAAAATAGAAGATGGCTAAGCCCACTGTTCGCTGCTGTTCACCAGCTCCAATGATTGCTTTCCACTGTGAGCCAGAAGACCATGATCTTCGGCCAAAAGTCAAAAATTAAATTTCAACTAAAATATGTGTTGGCTGTTTCAATATAGCCGAAATTAAGTATTCATAATCATTCCAAACATTATAATTTACTTTTTGGGCTGACAAGAGTAGAATGCAATGAAAAATTTGTTAAAATTTTTTTTTCAAATATAACTTTTAAATTTTTTTCATGTATATATATATAGGAATTTCACCTTACTGTTACATTTTTATCAGAGTAATTAGTCTGAAATTGTAGTACAATTTTTCAATTTGTTGGATTAGTTTATACTCTTGACAAACTTACAGTTTATATCTTATCATTTGACATTTTGAATAACTTTCGAAACTTAGTTCCAAAAAATTCCGCTAGATAATTAGCTAAACTTTTTTTTGTTGTCTTTTTTTATGTTTCTTCTTTCGAAAAAACCTGCCCCATTTTACCCATATTGCAAAGGTGGACTAAATATACCGAAAAACAAAAATTATGTTTTTTTTTCTTCATGTTTTATCGCTATTTTGTAATTAATTCGCGTCATTTTGTAATAATACTTCGGAAATATAATTTGCTTTTCATTTTTAATATAAAATTACGAAAATTATTATATTTTCATTGCTATATTTAATTATTTAAACGCACTATGTTATTTTTTTTATTTTTTCCGCCATGATTCAGCCGCCATTTTTTTGGGGTATTTTTAATGTATTTCAAAATTTCAACTATGAATTCAATTTACCTGCTCATAAAAATTCCTAAATAAAACTCCCCAAATTGTGAACCAATTTTTTTATCGAAATACTAATTTTGGCCACGAAACCTTGAATGCTGGCCCACTGTGTTTTCCAATAATTGTTGTTTCTCAACATAACAGTTCTTTTTTACGAAAGTGGAAATTGTCCACTTAAAATATATGTTCTAAAAATAATTCAGTTTAACTAAGCTTGTGCCCTCACTTTCCACGTCCAACATATAAAACAAATTAAATTATTATTTTGAGTAAAATCGATTATGATTGGTTATGTGTCAAATGTAATTTGTGCATGCATCTTATCATGCACGAAACTGACAGTTACGTCCTAAATCATTTAGCGAATCTCTTTATTAGTAAGGTAATCACGCTATAATATAAAAATCGCGTTGCAACAAAGAAACAATTTTTTTAGATTTTTACTCTCAGCTTAAGGAAACAATCAAAATAAAAAACGTAATAATAGCAGAGTAGTAGAAGAAAAAGAGATATTACAGGTAAATACATTCAAATTTGGGATACAAAAATATTGTACTAGAAAACAATAGCTTCATGAATTTTATTAATTTCATTCCAAAGACAAAGGAAAAAAATGTGGAAATTAATGTTGAAAAATAAGATCCTGTGATTTTCTATTATGTGAAATCTACCATGCTATTTTCTTGCCAAAAAAATGTACATTGCGCAAATTAAAAAGCGAACCTCACTGAATAACATTTGATCTAGTGTTTGGATCTTCACGTTTTAGGACTCAATTTTAATGATTTGAGGATTTTTTTCTCAAATATACCAATTTATTAGTGCAAACAATATTTTAAGTTACGAAATCAAACATAATAACGTGATGCCCACCTGTAGAATGACCTTTCGTCATACAGGCATCTGATGGGCAGACTTGTTGGTCACTCTTTTATGGGTACCATATTAGATGGGTCAACGTTGCTCCCACATTCAGGACAGCTACTACAGAAAATGAAAGAACACCTATGCTTTCTCTGGGATTCGAACCCAGAACCTTTTTGATGTAAGGCCAGTTCCCTGACCACTACACAGACCGGTCGGCAGCTTTTCTGAATAAATATGCCTTTTTTTCTCTTGACAGATTTGGATTTCTGAGCTCAAAATATAGGGTTTAGAACCAATTTGGTAAATACATGATCCCAATGGCTTAATTAGAGGAGCGATCCAAATTTTAGATCCCTTAATGTTAATTTTACTTTTATTAAATAAAATAATAAAAAAAAACTATAAATATGTACTGAAAGTTATTTTTTGCATGAAATTTTGGATAAAAGAATTTTGCAATTGTGTGCAAAAAGTTTTCAATTTGCCTAAAAAGTTCTCGAGATATGGCAAAGTAGACAAAAAGTACAATTAACATTAAGGGGTCCAAACTTTGCACAGCTTTCCTGGTCAAATTATGGAACTATATTTCCCGAATTGCGGCTTACATTTTGGGGGTCAGAAATCCAAATCTATCGAGAAAAAGGTATGTTTATTCTGTGAAAGTACGTTTTTGTGTCAGATTTCGCAACTTAAATTATCATCTGCACTAATTAATAAACATATTTGTAGTCACCTCTTCGAACCATCAAAATTGAGTTTCAGAATATGAAGATCCGATTATTCGATCAAAAATTATTCAAGATGGTCCGTTTGCACACTCTACTTGCGATGTTAATACGGAAAAACTGCGATATAAACTTTATGGAAAAAATAGTTGATACATTTTCCTACAAAATAGACACTATAAAAAGACACACGACGCCTAGAATGAGAAAAATCCTTTAAAAATCCTTTATTTGGTTCTTGAGATATTAAAATGATTTACTCTTTACTATATAATAGGCAACAAACCGTGTTTACGTCAGAGTTTTTCTTACCGAGTTATAAGATAATGAATTTATAAAGGTCCATACATCAATATGTAGTTCTCGTTGACAAATTTGTTTTTCCACGTAATGGAATTTTTCAATGTTCTCCTTACTTTAAGAAGATCCTTACTCACCAGTTTTTGTTTTATTGTTATTAAAAAATTTTCAGATACACGTATCTTGTTTAATTCAAAATGCATTTGATTAACTTAATATCTTAATTTAATTTCTTGGTAATTGAACAAGCATAATTAAAACGTGCTTTTTGAAGAAAGTTTGGGTGACAGAATAAAAAACTAATGCCTACTTACATTATATTTTTATCCGGTTACCATAATTCCTTAAATTTATTTAAAGACTAATAAACAATCTACTAATAAAGACTAATAATATTTGGGTAAAAGTTAGATTAAAATTCGTTCACAAGAGAATTTTTAATTACCAACAATTAAAAACTAGACTTTTAGTTATAACTAATCATTATTTCTTTCTAAAACTTTGTACATATAATGCCATTGCTACCAATATTCTGTTAAAAAAGATTGAATAAAAATCGCCTTTTTTTGTTTTTAACATCCTGCGTCCCCCTAAAAGGAGGAATCAGAAATCTTTTGAAAATTTAGAAACCCCTTTATAGGAAATATATGAGAGCATCAAGCTAAATTTTACATTTAATTTAGAAAACGTCTTGCAGTGTGCATTGTTTGCAAACGGAAACATATAGATCAGTAGAAAACAAAGTATATAGTAAAATATATTGACCCACCATAACAAGTCTAATTAGTTCAAGGTGGTTGACTGGGCATTTCTTTTATTCTTGATAAACAAAGATTGAATTGCTTGGCTTAGTTTGGTTCACTGCATCAAAACTCTAGTGGAGTGAGACACTAACTTAGAGGTCTTTACAAAAATGTTATTTCCTTGGGTTAATGAATATTAAATAAAACTTCCAAACTCATCGAAATAAATCAATGCTTAAATAATGCGAGAGTTATTCAAATAACTTAAATAATGTGTTAATTTAGCTAGGTTTTTTAAAACTCTAATGATATAACTAAGTCTAAAATAAATAATTAAGCTCTATTTTTACAATGTTTATCAATATTTTTTTAAAATATTTTATGAGTCCCGTAGTGGACTGATCGTAAAGACACGGTTTCCTGTGGAACACCGAAGACAAGTATCATTGGATGTGGTCAGGATGCGGGTAGCTGACCACATTGATCAGCCTTCATAGAGACTGAGGGTGCGCGGTATCGGTCCTCGTTAAACTGTTCTACCATAAAGTGCTCGACTTCACGCGTTGGTCATCGGGCTACCAAAGTAGGGGAGACATCCCCTCTGCAGAGGATCAAAATTGCGATGGCATGTCTTCGGCCCATCCTCAGGGATGTTTCCCAGACCGTCGCCAATGTCCTATTGTGCAGCTCTAATGTGACGTAAATAAAGTACCTACCTACCTGATATTTTATTGAATTTTTTAAATCAGCCAATCCAAAGTAGTTTCCTTCTTTCAAATTGGCTTGAGGGTTCTACATATTTCAATATTAGAAGCGGTTTCGATGAAAAAAATTCTGTGTTAAGTGATCTACATTCATGACCAAAAGTTAAGGAATAAACACATTTTCACGGATAACTTCAGAACTAAGAAAGTGAAGTTTTAAACGAAAAATTCATTAAAGTATGACGAGAATGGGGATAACAATAAGGTAATAGGAAAAGTTGGCAACTGTTTTGGGACAATAAATCTAATGTCAAAGACATTGACTTAGATAAATCGCAGCTTCAACGAAATTAGGTGATTGTGTGTAAAATAGACAGATATTCAACCGTTAAAATGAAAATATAATAGAAAAAAAATAGATTTTGTTTTCATTTCTGTAAAAAGAAACAGGAGACCTTACTTTTGGGATTGATCTTGTATAACTCCGATTTTCGTTTATTTTTTCATTAATCTTATTCATTTTATTACATTATACTGCAGTTAGTTAAAGTAATGTCCTCCATTTAGGTAAATCCATATTAAGTTCATTATAGTGCGATAAGTCAAAGTATTAAGTTCGAAAATGTATGCACCATAACTCAAACGATACAATTTCGCAAAAGAATTTTCATCGCACGTTAAGCACCATCAAATCCCAAATTGATTGAAAGTTCTCAAACAAGTTCTTATCCCATTAGCGATTAATCAAAAATCCCAAGTGAGAGAATACATGTGATCGGAGAATAATGAATGGAAGCTCAAGAGAAAGAAGCGTCATGAAGCATACTAGAGGAATAAAAGCGAATGGATTGAATTCGAACGAAAAAGAAGGTTGGTGACCTCAAGGATGCTTCATGTTCTTCATCGCCCTTTCTACTACACCTCTTCTACTTTCTTGTGTCACGCAAATCAAGGGTCAGATTAAATGGTGGTTTAGATCTTACAATTCAGTAATTTTTAATAAGCTTTACTGAACATATTTTAAAAACAAGAAGAAAATTTTGACGTATAAGAGAACATCAAAGTAGGAATTTCTGTTTAGTCTGTTAGCTTAATGTCTAACCTACATGAATAAAATAATGTATAATAAGAATAATTTCCAATACACTTATACGTTAATAGACTTATATGTTATGCCACTGCACGAAGAAAGAAATTCTGGTAAAATTACCGTACTGTATGGTAATGATATTTAAAGAAAATAAAAACCGTAATTTTGGTAAAAAAACCAAATATATGGAATTTAAACCATTCCTTTGGTAATTTTTCCATTCTTATATGGAAATAATAATTTTTCATATAAGATTTTCGAAAATTCTGGTTTTTTAAAATTATAGTTCTTATTACCACACATTTAGTAAAAATACAAAACTGAGAAATAAATTTAACCGAATAAATTGCTTTTCGTGCTAACTTCTAAGGTATCATGATAAAATTATCAAATTTTACCACATTTAACAAATTTTATCAGATATTACTAACCCATACTTTACTGTTATTTTACCTAAATCATTAACAAAGCGCATCGTAAAGAATTACCGAACTTTTTGATATTTTCATAGAGCCAGAAAAATGGTAAATTTTACCATATAATGGTAGGTTTGACTATACTTTTTCTCTATGTGCTAGTTATCATGTTACTGCTAGTAAAATGCTACTGCTAGTAAAATGCTACTTCTAGTTATGTTACTATTAGTGCTAACATAATGTCGAATACATTATACTAAATAAATGTTTAACACTGTATAAGTCAATAAAATAAGGTCAAATATAGTATGCATAACTGAAATAATGCTAAATTACTTATAAAACTGCGATACTAGAATGATGTCCAATACATTGATAGAATTAAGCCTATTTCACCATACGCTCATTGAATAACATTCATTGCATAATATGTTAATGTAATAATCAACACATTATTCCATTACTTTATTACATTGTGAGCTGTCAATAATGCAAGATTCAATGAATTTACAGTTAGGAAAAAAAAACAATAATATCGAATATTACATAAAATACACGTATTACAACAACGTAAATTTATTTCCAAATCAATATATTTAGCTCAATTAAACTATAATATTTAAATTACTCATGTCAAAATAAAAAAAAGGCGTAAAACTTAGGATTGGGGATATTTTCTAATAACGGTCTAAATAAATTCATATAAAAATCATTAATTTTCTTATAATATTTAAAAAAATGTACATTGTTACCATAGTTTCTACGGCAAGGATGTTACATTTCTTAAAAATATTTTGTTAAAAAACAAAGGCATATTTGAAAAAGAAATGACCAAAAAATAAGAAGATATCATCCAATTAATCCGAATATAAAAGAAACAACATAAAATAAACATGCATATTATAAAATTTTAAATAGACTAGAACATTGAAGAAATTGTCAAACTTGTAAAGTAAGCTAAAAAATGCATATTAGGAATGCTATTCGGTTATTTTTATCATTTGTATAAAAATCCTTTATATAATATCATTTATATCACTTATATAATCGTTAATATCATTTAATAATTTATATCATTAATATCATTTATATAATTTTATCATTATATCCAAAAGTGTTAAAATTTGAAAATTTAACAGTGTTATTCCCTTTCCTCATGATACAAGTTTGCAGCTGGAATTAGTATTATCTTCAATTTTCGCACGAAAAGAAATAGAAAATAAAAGTATATTTCTCGAATAGATTTCTTATTTAATTACTTCGTGTAATAGGTTTTACATTTTAATTTACTGTTTTGTTGATTTCATACAAGTTTAAAATCATGCTATAACATTATAAAAGCAGATGTAAAATGTTTCTTTTTCAATTTTTTGGTTAGTTTTAGGAGAAAACATTATCTATGCATGGTTTAGTTTTACAATGTTTTGAGTAAAAAAAAATATTTATAAATTTATTCATCAATGGTATAATTAAGGTATTCATAATAATTATTCTAGTCGTCAGTCGTGCTATAGCATTATAAAAACAGAAGTAAAAATTTTCGATTATTTGGCTACTTTTATGAGAAAACTTTTTAAGTGATCTTTTTTTCACTCGAAACATCATAAAACTAAACTATGCATGCATAAATTTATGCATTAATAGCATAATTACGGTATTAATAATAGTTACTTTAGGTTATATAAGTTACTATAAGGGTATTATAATAGTTAATCTATGTTCATATAAGTTACTGTAAAGTGTTTAGATAAGCTTCTAGTAACTTTTCAGTATTCCTTGAAAAATGAATTGGTGCTTGTATTTAGTGTGATTAAGTTCGATAGCAATTCGTCAATTATTTTGCAACTCTAATGTGTGGATTTTAATGGAGCGGATCTTTTGTGATAATGTCTCAAAAACCTATCCATTCATGGCCGACAAATGTGGAGCATCAAGTATTGCTATACCAAAACAAAGTGAATACAGCTCAAATAAAGGTATAAAAATGGATATGCTATAGTTTCGTTCCTATAAACAAGAACAAGAAAAATTACTTTCACTTTGTGTTTCGACTCTGAGGAAGGTTCTTTTTTATAGAACTGAAACTAAAGTATGTCCATTTTTGCATCTTTATTTGAGCTTTATTCACGTAGATTTTCTATCTTCAACAAAATATATCCTATCTTCATTTGGACATTATGCATAGTTTTTTTAAATTTTTAATATAATATATTTGGTAAATATATCGAAACCTAAAATTTAATTTAAAACTATTGATTTGTTTTAAATCTATCTTTACGAAATAAGCTTTGATTGAAAGTGCATCAATATTGCAAACAGAAAATGCAGTAATTTTTTTTGGAATAGAAAATCATTACTCGCTGAATAAACTAATATGAACTCCCCTTTTAAAAGTATAGGAAAAAACATTCATGCTACAACACAATAAAGTAGCACTAAAATAAAATATAAATATAATATGTAGAGACTGAAACTTTCTTGATTTTGCATCTTTAAAATATCTTGAAATATTTTTGTTCAGTATTATTGTGTGGCTAACCTTTTAATTCCTAGAACTGGAAGAAAGTCTATCAGAAAAGTTTCAGATTAAATTTAAGAAGGTGAATCAAACTAAGAGTTTTGTGACGCAATTTACATTATTGAGACAATATTGTGATAAGCCCCCTGAAAAACGGCTTCTTTTACGTGTTTTAGTAATATTTCCAAGTCGATAGTTAAAAAGGTTTCAGAATACTTTCCAGACGACTGAAAAATGAGAGAAACATTGTAATGTGAGTTTTCTGGCAAATATCCTCTCCGGAACATTTGAAAATGTGGCTTATCATTTTATTCTTCCAAAAGCATCTACTCTATTTAATGAATAAATTGTTGTATACAAATAAATTAATGCAAGATTAATGAACAATCCAAATTTATAAGAGATTTTTAAAAATAATAAATAAATTAAATTATAAAGAAATAAATATTAATAAATAATTACTGCAAATTATTTTTCTAAAAGAAATTTATTTAAGTGTTTGAAACCATCCCTTAAGACTTACGTTTGTCGTTAATGGGTTATGTTAAAACAAAGTATTGTTATGCTATTTAAAAAGGCCTCCGTGAAAAAAATTCAAACTAAATGGATTTTGATCTTAACAATAGGTAATAACATCGTAACAGTTTCGTTTTCTACATCAGTAAATCTTTTAAAAACAATATATTTTCCAAACAACGCTTAATTTAAAAGGAATAGTGCCAAATACAGAGTTCTATGACTTTTCAAGGCCAATATTGCATTTTCGGTTTCGTGTTTCGAATTAAAGTTAACAGAACCATGTCACCTACCTTTAGCCTTGAGTTACGTGATATACAGATTTACCTCGAAAAAGACACCCAGACACCACGTTTGTGACGTCACATTATTGTCGTTTACAATAGTGTGTTCATAAGAAAAAGATTTCTGTAGCAAAAACTAAATTGTTTCGAAATGTTTTTGTTTAACAATTATATTCGCTAGCCCTTTGCTGTTGGTGCTATGAAGGTTAAAGTTTCGGTTAAAGATAGGAAGTCCGGTGAGCTTTAAACAAGATTTATAATTTAAAATAAACAAATTGAGGAAATATTTTTATAACTCGAAATTATTTTATTTAACCTGAATACTAAATGGTAAATAAAATAAAAATACATTATTAAGCTCTAAAAAGACTCAAACATTACAATATAAAAGAAATACATATAATGACGATTAATTATGAAAGACTGTAAATTGTGATCGTATTATTGCGTTCCCTGGTTACACATTGATTAAATGTATTTTTTCTTGACTGTCGCAATATTCCTAAATGTCACAATATTTTAAGTCATGGATTGCAAAAACTGTTTCAACTGATGTTTGTTCTCTTGCTATCCAATCGGCTGAAATGGTTATCAATTCCAAGTAATATACGTTTCTTAAGATTTCACAACATTCTTTTACTTCTTTAATATTCATATTCCTATTGAAATCGCCTCTAAGACCATTATTATAAGTTAATTATAAAGGGGCATAAAAACATTTTTAATTTGATATTATATAAAAACATTAAAAATGCACTCTGGTGAAAAAGAAAAGAAAATAACCAAATCCAAGAAGTTCCAAAATTATCGTCTGCTTTTTTTATTTGTTCTGGTTGTTTCTCTTTTTTATTGATGTTAGTCAGGTATTTCAAGACTCTGAGAACTATTTATTTGATAAAAAAATGGAATCAGTTTAGCTTGATATATGTTTTTCAGTTTTGCACATGTTTTTATAGTGCTGTCACGATGATTTAATAATTGTTCACTTCTTTAATTCCGTATGGAGAACGGGCATTCAGCTAGTATAAAATAAAATAAAGTTCTGAAGCACAGATCAAGTAAAACTTAAACATTTCCAACACCTCTAAAACTCTCTCTTGTTATGAGTACCAACTGCATATACTAATTGCAGAATTCCTCACCTAGGTGGCGCAGATATATACACTGGTCCGTGGTACGTGCGGTTGAAGGTACAACACTCTACCCTATTCTTATACTCGGTTCACAAAATACATAAAATTGAGACTATTTTTTTTCCAAAAGCAGTCTTAGTTACCTACTGGCTTATAAAAATTTCTATATCATTATTTCCAAAGCGAAATTGCTACCTTCCCTTCAGCAGCTAACTTATTTACATTCAATAAAGATGCTTTACCGACCGTACCTTGCTATTAGCTTTAAGAATGCTGTAAAAAAACTCATGACATAAAAGACAGCTATCATGTCGTTGGTAAAAGGAACTAAACTACTAGTTTTAACATTTGACTATGAAGAATATCAATATGCTAGAAAAATCTATTTTTAAAGACAGTAATTTGTCGGCCTAAAAGGATACTAGATGGATATTTTTTTTCCTTCGTACCATCTCCCAATGAATGTGAATATAAGTAGAAGCATTTCGATTCTGTGTAGCTTATATGGAATTATAAGCATCAGTGATTTTATTCTGGAAAAAAGATAAGTTCCAGGTAAAATATATTTTACTGGAAAAAATGCATGTGCTTAAATATTTCTGCTTGCTACGAAGAATTAGTGCTTGGTTTTAAATTGCTCGTACAGATAGTGTAGAAGACGCAAATGTGCAACGCTTGGAAAATTCACTCTACCTTAGAAAATTCACCCTACCTTTTACTATTAGAATTACGTAAACTTCATTTCAAATTGCCCATAACAATATGTATACGTATGAAAAATATGTAGATCTACAAAGATGGTGGTTTGATTTACACTATTTACTCGAACTAACAAACCACCCGTCAGAATTGCATATGCTAAGTCTTAATTTATTGATAAAAATATGTATGTAGAATATACATGTACGAGGGTAATTTAGACGTAAAAGGGTTGAGGATGAATTGCACAAAATTCATTTTGGCGTAGACTTCAGAATTATGTAAGCATAACTTTAAATTGCTCGTAAAGATGAATAAAAAATAAAAGTAGAAAGAACTAAAAAGTACTTTTCACCAAAAAATACATTTTTGCCAAAATACGAAAGAGTATTGAGTATTGTACAAAACAAAAAATCTGATTTGCCGTAACTTTTACAATAAGAATTACAGTAAAATAACTCTAATTAAATAAATATTGCAGTGAAAATTACGGTGTAATTTTTTGCGGTATGATGAAAGGCATTTTACAGATGATGCACCAAAAGTGCCGGCAATTTATATCTTAATTTGATCAGGAATTTTTTACATTGTAGATAAAAAGTCCTAAAAATCAGCTCATCCAAGTGAGGAATAACCTGAGAAATTCAGTGAAATGTTGTCAAACTCATGAGTTGAGTTTCTAAATGGCGATCAAAAATTTTCAATAAATAGAATTTGAAATTTCAATTTTAAAATTGAAATTTATTTCAAATTGAAATGTATTTTATCGTTGATCCAACATTGTTAGACCAAAAGGAGGTACAGCGCACAAAAATAAAATCGGACATCCCTGAACGACTTATAATCTAACGATTGGATTTTCATGAACCAGTAAACAATCAATTGATATAAACGTAATTTATGTAACGTAATTAAAATAATTTATGAGCTTATCGCTGCATTGTTTGGTATAGGGTGTTCCAAAACCTTCTTTTTTATTCGCAATTAATTGTCTGTCCCTCAAAGCTTTTAACTTTAGTAATATGTATGACAAGTCGCATGATTTAAACACTTCTAAAATATTATAATTCTCGATGTATTCTTGAGAAACATGAAAAAATGAGTTAGTATAGAAGTGTTTCCATTATTTTGTTCAACCCCTGTATGCAATAAATTTTTTAATTTACCCTTTAAAAGTATTTAAAGAATTCATTGAATGACAGTTATATACAGAAATTTTCTAAAAATACCTATTGTTTAACAATCAAACAAATCATATATATATATATATA
>NC_092211.1:32837606-32861323 GCF_043381705.1 Parasteatoda tepidariorum
TATATATAAATTCAGATGGAATCAATTTTTGAAAAAGTTATATTGTTAATTCATGCAAAAAAGCAATTATTTCATTCCGATGTTAAATAAGTATGAAATATGAGGTGTTTGAAACAATATAATTTTGCTATCTTATTGCAAAAATATATCAATTATATATAATTATATAAAAATATATATATTTTTTATCTGCAATCAAGAAAGAAATTTTATTTATTGCATATTAATTTAAAAAAGCATCAGCGAAATGGGGCAATAATTACACCCAACAATAATGGCGATATCGCTTCAAGGATCTAAAGTTTCTTTACATCATTTTTAAATAATAAGCATTAGCTTTATTCCGTTCATTTATAACCCTGCTCACCTCGGACCTTTTCAAATTCAAGTCTAGTTTCTTATTTAAAACCAGTTTAGTAACATGTTAGAATTGTTTCTTTATTTAATTGAGTTTGTTTCAAAATTAAGCTAAATTTCGTACGTTTTGACGAGATTATTAAACTAAGCGTCTGTGGTGTTATTTTTTTCTAAAAAATATAATGAAATAGCATGGAGCTGTTAATAATCATATTTTGAAAAGCGGCATTGACTATTAAATTAAACTTTCTTATTTTACAGCGGTAGAGATGCGCATGTTAAAAATGATATCTAGCTTATTTATTTGATCTAAATTCAAAGTAGTGTTTGAAACGTAATGCATTAAAAATCTCATAAAACTTACACGGTTTACTCTACAAAGGCAGATGGTGATTCTCTAACATATTATTATTTTTTACATTAAGTACAGATATTAAGATTAACATTAAGTACAGATCAATAGCATTTTTGACAAAGAAAGCATTCCAAATGTCACTCGCAAATTGAGCTGATTGTAGGATAATTTATTTTAGGTCATTTTTTGAAACATGCGGTTTTTAAAAGATTAAGTTTTTAGAAAAGATGCAAAAGAATCTTCTAATTTAGAACAAAATAGTGATAATAAGTGATTTTTAATTTTTAAAATTTCTTTTTAAAATTACGTAATTTAAGTAAAGAAATTATTTATTTGAAAGGATGAATATTTGTTTTGCATTCTATCAATAAAAAAAATTGTCAAGTAAATAATGTCCTGAATAATATTTACTGTAAATCCAAAATTTGTTCGTAATATATTAAAAAAACAGTTTTTAAGACAAATAAAAAGTCAGAAAACGATTGCAAAAATGTATTTGCAATCGTTTGCTAAAGAATTTTTACTTTTCTTTCTTTAAAATTTATGGACATTTTTTATTAATTCGGTGAAAAATATAGCAAATTCGGACCATTCATTTGGTAAAAACTTTATTTAAAAATTATTTTTAAGTTGTATGAAATTTGGAAGAATATTTATTATATCGTTTTATGACTGGAAACCGTATTTAAATTAAAGTAACCTTTTACATCCAACAGTGCTCTTTTACTGCCAACTATAAGAATTGGCATTATATTTGGCGCGACTGTTTCAAACAACATATAACTTAATACCTTGTTCAAAATGGAGAAAACAATTTTCACATATTATTTCCGAGTCTTAACATCTATCTGATTGCAAAATTTTAGTTGCATTGATGAGGAACTTTTAGGGTTGTTTACTACACGGAGAAAAAAAAGCTCTGGTAAAATTACCGTACAGTGTAAAACCAAAATATACTGTGTTTAAAACCATTTATTTGGTAAATTTCCCGTTTATTTAACGGTTTTCAGGAAATTCTTTGTAAAGATATGAAACTGAAAAGTAAATTTAACCGAATAAATCATTTTTATGCCATGCTCTAAGATATGATAATAAAATTACCAAGTTTAAGCACATTTACAGAAATTTATCACATATTTTAAAGTGTGGAGTAACTACCACTATAAATATTAAATACCGATTCCCTAGTATATTAGACATGTTAACTTGATTCTATCTTAAAATATGCTTATTACTAATTCTTTACTTTCAATTTCAGAAAACAAGGACCTCAAGGAAACACCACAAGGATCCACATCTCATGATGAAGGGGTAAAGGGCCGTTCCGGCCTCAGGCACCCCGACCAACCAACAGGACTAGGACTCTATCTTGAGGCACTTTTTGATAGATGAAGGTTGACATAGTCTAAGATTAAATCCCCACATGGTGAAATGATAGATGTTTCTATCATTATTCTTAATCGATAATGAATCGATTAAGCAAGATGATTATGAATTATTTTTTATATTTTGGATGGCAACAGTCTGGATAATAAAATAGAACAGCTATGGTGAATAAAATATTTGCTAACCTACTGAATGAGTCTTACTTGTATTTAGGTGATAAAATAACACATCAAAAGCCTTGTTTTATTGTTAATTTTACCAAAATCATTTCCAAAGCTTTTGTTGCTCACGGGCCAGAAATACGGTTAATTTTACCATATCCTGGTAGTTTCGACTGTAGTTTTTTCTCAGTGTAGTAAGTACACTGCAAAAAATTTCGAATCAAATCACGATATAAGTTACCTGTATGTAAAACCGTAAAATTTACCGTAAAATTATACCGTAATTTTAACAGTAATATTTATTTAATAAGAGCAATTCAGTGATTTTATAGTAATTATTACTGTGAAAATTAATGTTTATCTGATTTCCTGTTCCATAACATGTTCCGGTAAAAATGGATTTTAGTTAAAATCCATTTTACAACTGAAGAAACTGAGTGTGGGGGATTTCTTAGGGCATTTAACATTCACCTTAGGAGAGATATTTCCGTATCGGTGCCTAATCGCGCCAACATAAATTGCCAAGGCACCAGGTGAAACTACCCAATTTTTGTGCTTGGATTAAATTTAAGACAAATTTTTATTTGATTTGTCAATGGTTGGTTACGATTTGCATTACTGTGTGGTGATATTTATTTTAGTTTCTTGCGTGCCACTGTCCAGATGTTGTCAAACCTTAGGGATTATTTGCGTACAGGTAGCAAAACGAAATTTTTCCCGACCTCTATATTCTTGTAATTTTGAATCCAATTCAGCAGATAGGCAAACACATAAGTCAAGTACAGGAACAAAATTGTCCTCAAACCCAAGTTTTTCTTTTTCTTTTAAATTTTTTTCCTCGTATTTACAGCAGTTTTCATATATTTTTAAAAATTCTTGCAAATTTGCATATATTTATAATAAATACTTCTTCAATTCACTTTTTTATATCACATATCAGTCGTATATTTCATCAGGAATCTTTAAGATCTATTTTCTAATGATTCAATTTTTATTCTTACTAATTTTTAGTTATGTTTTACACATATCAAAACGATGTTGAGAAGTTAATGAAAGTTTCTGATTTAAACCATTAAAATTGCTTTAAAATTTTCAAAATTTACTTTTATTAGGTCTTAGAAGTAATTTTTTTGTAGTCAAACAATTATTCTTTTATCAGTAAAAATTATTTTCAAGAAACGATATTTAGGATTTCATCCGGAATTCTACTATAACACAATATTTTTCATAATATTCCAGCTAACATCATAAAATACTGGCATTTTTGTCGGTGCAATATTATTGGCCAATACATCATATGATATGGCTTTTCAATCAACAAAGAATATCTTGATTTTTTTTAAAATATTCATTTGTATAATATTATTGGAAATTATAAAGATATTTTTAAACTTGCGAATTATTTACCCTCATTCAACGATATTTTTCTGAAATATTTCTTATAATTTCTCACTATTATCCTTTCACACTATTATGTTTATCATCTTTCCGAATAATTAATCTGTGCTATTAAGTATTTGATTTTGAGTATTGTTCAAAAGCTAAAGGGTTAAAACTAAATGTGGTGTTTCTTTATGATAAAATAATATTACATTACTTTATTATGCAACATTTAGAGATAAACCTATTTAAACGGTATCTTACTGTTTCACACAAAAGGGAATAAGTTATATTTATTTTTATAATAAGAGATTTATGTAAAACTATTCCCAACTATTCACATGGTTTTGTCTAATTATATAGTTGTGCGTGGCGTGTTAGCATTGCAATTATTAGATTCTGGTTTACTATAATATTGTATATCAATTTTCGTTTTAGATTAGATTGGATACCTGCAAGCGACGTCACTCGTGCGTGTCTCTGATTGACTGAAACACGCGTGACGTCGCTTGCAAGCATCCAATTAACATGTAGTTAAAACAATTAAATATTTTTAGGAATAAATATTTCACCCTACCGCTAATTTTTTTTAGTGAAAAGCTTTTTAAAAAGTTTTATGTAATAACCAAAAATTAAAAAAAAAACAAACAAAAATTCTAAAAAAAAAGTTGTCGATGAAGATGTAATTGTAATCGAGCAAATTGATAAGAATAAAAAATTAAATTAACGAGAATTAAATCTGTGTAAGAAATTGGGATCTTTTAATTGAATAATATTTAATTGAGATGCAACAATCTGTTTATTTTAAGAAGTAAAAATGACGGCTTATAGCGATCATAAGTTTAAGTGAGCAAAGCTAGTAGGAAGTAGAGCCCCAAGTTATGAATATTTTTGCTAAGTTTCTTTTCAGACATATTTCTTAAGAAGTACACTGGAGTCCAAAAATTAAGAATAATTCAAAATATTGGTAATGTGTCGAATAATGCTCAACCTTTTGGACAACTGTGTAATATCGGTTCAAATTATCAATCCAGAAATTCAGATTAGTTCGTGCTGTTTATGAATCATAAATAAAAATTATAATTGTTTCTGTAAGTAAATAAAAAAATATGAAAAACCTTAGGAATTTTTTTAAAATTTTTTTTTGTGGCATATACTTAACTGTTTTTCTTTCATGTGTAAGATATTTTGTGTAAATATCTAGACTTCCTTTGTTTCTTATCTTCTTAACTACTTCCGCTTTTCTGATCTTACCCTGTCTAAAAGAAATGTTTAGGATAACACTTCAACGAAGAAAAAACCTCTCTGTGTTCAGTGTTTAGCATTTAAAAAATACAACTATTTACACTCTTTCCAGAACACGCTCTAATGATAGAACAAAAGATAAATATGCGGTTTTTACATAAAGAAGAATACCGTACGAAAAAATATTCTTTGTTCAACTAACATTCCGGACAATCCATTCTTTTCTTATCCTGAAACACGACGGGAGGTTTGAACTTGACGATTGGATTTGTTGTATGCCTTTCATGACCTTATACCCCTTATAGCTCACTATGTCCAACAAAGAAAAGCTTAGAAATCATTTGAGTCGGGGGTGTACTAGAACATTTTAGAAGGTTAATGGACCCATTTTCGCTCTCGAACTCTTTTTTATTTTGTTTATGGTGAGAGAAAGTGGGAAGATAAAGAAAGAAATAAGACCATTAAAGCACCGTACATTAACCCTTTTACGCGAAGGTGCAAGATAATCAAGGTAAACTTGCGCATCGAATGTTAGCACAACCGTTCTTTAAAGTATCGTTCAGTTATAAAAGAAACGCTTCCTACCTAATGTTCGAAATGGTTAAGTCACCCGTAGCAAAAGTAAATTTCTGAAAGCAAAGCATACGATGTCTGCTGTACTTGAAAGTCATTTTTAGACTAAGCTTTAGCAATAATAATTGTCAACTTAAAAATTGAAAATAAAATTATCATTTGAAGCAGAATTTTTATTAAAAATATTTTTTCTACTTTTTTTATTATTTTATTAATTTGGGTTAAAGTAAGTAAAAAATATTATAGTTAGCATTCAAATAATTTATGGTTATGAAACACCAGTTTTTTTTTCTGCGTTGGAGGTAAAATTTTCCAAACACGATTCACTTTCGAATTTTTTTTTTCTCAAATTTGAACTTATATTTACAGTTATTTAGATCTAAGAGAAACAGTTATTCATCGTTGAAATTTCATTAATTTGAAAAATCAATTACTGTTAAATTTTTGAATATGAATTAAAAAAATTCTAACAACTTTTTTTTTGGATTTTATGTTTTAGTACAAATATAATTCCGACAATCTAACAGATTTTCCTTCTAACTATTAGACTGTTTTGATTTTTAAAAAAAGTGTTGAAATATATTTTTGCTTGAAATTAGAGTGCCAGAAAAATATATAAAAGGGACACCGGTATAATCCAATGAAAAACATATATTATACGGAGAAAAAAATATATGGTTATTTTTATTCGATCGAATACTAATGCAATTATTTATAACTGCATATCCTTTACATTATTCTTCAATATTTGTTATTATCATTTGAAAAAAAAAACTTAGTGTTCAATTCGACTTTTCTTCCTATGTAAATATTTAAGTTGAAAATGTATTATAAAAGATGGAAAACTATAACATATTTTGAAAAAATTTCAAGAATACTGATGAATGTTATAAGACGATTTATAAAATTCCTAAGCAATATTGATAAATAATGCAGCAGACTTAATAAAAAGTATACGAAGAAAGAAAAGGAAAATAATATAAATTTCTTATTATGAAATTGAACAATATCTTTAAGGCATAAAAAAAAGAGAAATCATATCTCTCAGATATGTATTTTTAATGTCGTAATTCGTAATGTTTTCTTTCTTACAAAATATTATGACTTTAAATATATCGAAATTTCTGTTCTAACGTTTAAAAGGCACTAAGATATTTTTTATTCTGAATCTTATTTCTCGAAACACCAAAACTATGAATACCAGTATTATTTTAAAAAAAAAGTAAGAAAGTTCTTCAGAAGAATCTTTTGATGCTGATTCAAGCTTCGAATAAAATGTAATGTCGAAAAAATAAATAAATAAATAAAACAAACTTTATATCATACACACGAGGAAATTCTCAACTTATAAGTTGCCGATTTTAATTATTACAAAATTAAATGTTTGAGAGGAATTTTAATACTATTTTAAATTTTTAAAAATTACTATTTAAAATACTATTTAAAATATATGAAAATTACTGTTTTTATATAAAATTACAAGTATTATTTTAGTATATTGAAATTAAATGAAATTTTTTTTCCTTCAAAACAACAAAAAATGTAATTGTCTCGTTAAATTACTTATCATAAAATACTATTAGACAAATAGAATAATAAAACAAACTCTATGTCATGCACTTAAGGAAATTCTCAACTTATAAGTTGCCGCTTCTAATTATTACAGAATTTAATTTTTGAGAGGAATTTTAATATTATTTTTAAATTTTCAAATAAATTAGCGTTTTTATGTAGAATGACAAGTATTTTTTTTTAATATATAAAAATGTTTTTTTTTGTCTGTCTGAATGTTTGTTTTGTTGAAATACGTATCATACAATATTAAAAGAATAATAGAATGATAAAACAAACTCGATATCATGCATATAAGGGAATTCTTAGCTTATAAGTTACCGCTCTTAGTAGTTAGTACAATTTAATTTAAGAGGAATTTTAATATTATGTTTGAACTTTCAAATGAGTTATAATTTTTATTTAAAATGAAGAGCTTATTTTATATATTATAATTAAAAAATGTTTTTTTCCAAAGAATCTAACAATTTAAATGTCTTGTTGTAAAAACTACTTAAAATACCAAAGTAATTTATACCAGTGATAAATAATATAAGTAAAATAAATTCGCAGAATTTTTCATATTTTAAATGAGTGAAGGCTTAGCACTTATTTTTCTCTTGCATTAATTTTCCTTTTAAAAACGAGACTGCTTTATATGCAAAATAATGTAATAAAGCGTTCTTGGTTTAAATGAACTTTAATGTAATTATTGGTTTTATATATATTTATTATGTTCCATTATATATATTTATTATAATCCTTTAATATTTATTATATTTCATGTTATATTGCATTAAGATATGTGTAGAAAATTATTTAAGAAAAATAAGTTTACTATTAAATAAGATACATACATTTTAAGACTTTAAGTACTTTTGAAATTAGAATGAATTGTAATATTCGTAGTTTATTGTTATTTGGATTTAAAAACAATGTTTCCCAAACAACCCCATGGATTTAAAAACCATATTTTCTGTAATTTTGCCTCAAATATTACGAACTACATACTTTTTAACACATATGGATAAATAATAAATCTACTTGCATATTCAAAATAAAAACAATTTTTGCGTCAAATTTATTAACTACATACTTTTTAACTCATATGAATAAAGAACAAAGTCCCTTGCATATCCAACAAATCTTGCACCAAATATTATGAATGACTTACTTTTTAACGCATATAAATAAAGAAAAAAAAACTATTAGCATATCTGAAATAAAGACAAATCTTGCATCAACTATATGAACGACATGCTTTTTAGCACAAATGAATAAAGAACAAAGGCAGTGTCATGTTCAAAATAAAAGACAAATAATCTATCTAACATTAACTGCATGCTTTTGAAAACACATGAATAAAGAACAAAATCAATTGCATATTAAAAACAAAGGCAAATCTTACACCAAATATCATGAACGACATACTTTTTAACGCATATAATTAAAGAAAAAAAAAGCTATTAGCATATCTGAAATAAAGACAAATCTTACATCAACTATAATGAACGATATGCTTTTTAACACAAATGAATAAAGAACAAAGCCAGTGTCATGTTCAAAATAAAAGACAAATAATATATCTAACATTAACTGTATACTTTTGAAAACACATGAATAAAGAACAAAATCACTTGCATATTCAAAACAAAGGCAAATCTATTAAGGCGAGAACCCACAAATCTATTCTAGCATGATATGATCGACGTATTGGTTGATGAGGTCTGGAGATAGCATTGCCGATGCCCTTTCATGATATTTGGTTTTGATTGCTTTTTACTACGTTTCAAACGGCTGAGAAGTCAAAGAAAACAATAATCGAAAATGTTTTCCCTTCAAAATTTCTCACGTATTTAAAGTGATTTGTTGCTATTTTTAAGGAATCGTGTAGGTTACAGTTGTAGCTATTATTTATTCGGCGGCAAGAAACAAGGAAGAGGTATTGAAAAGTATGGGAATGTTTGAAAATTTCTTTCGGTAATGTAATTTATTCTAAGCCGATAATAGAAACAGTATGTTGATACAAAAAATAATCTTATTTTTGAATTTTATCTTCCTTTTTTTATCATAATGTAATTAATCTTTGCGATAATTCTTTAATTATAGATTTTACTAAATAGTTTTGATTTTGAGATAAGGGTTAAGAATAAGAAAGAGTAATGAAAAGGAGTACGGATGTTATACGAAATAAGTAAATTTAAAAACGTTGTATGTTTTATTTTAATTAATAATTTCTTATCAATTTAGTTAAATACGTTCTGTAATGTAATTTATTCTGAGCCGAAAACAGAAACAGTATGTTGATTCCTTAATATAATCTTATTTTCGAAATTTATCTTTCCTCTTTCGTCAAAAAGGTATTAATCTATGCAATAATTCTTTAATTTTTGATTCGACTTAATAATTCTGAATTTGAGATCAGGGTTAAGAGTAAGAAAAAGTAAAGAAAAGGAGTGCGGACTTTATACGAAATTAATAAATTTGAAACATTGTATGCTTCATTTTAATTAATAATTTCTTATCAATTTAAATAGTTATTTTTTCAACTAATAGTAATTATTTAATGATTTTGAAGTCCACTTCTAAATGTTTTAACTAATAATTTTAATTTTAAAGTTTTTTTCAAATACTTTTCTTCTTCTTATTTTTGTCAAATCGTAATTGATCAGCTATAATGACTTTATACCGTTATAGATTTCCCCATTTTAATAGATTATAATAGCTTAGTTTTTTTTAAAACCTGTTCTCAGAAATTAAGAAAAAATATAAAACTGTGAAGAAATNTTCGACTTAATAATTCTGATTTTGAGATCAGGGTTAAGAATAAAGAAAGAGTAATGAAAAGGAGTACGGATGTTATACGAAATAAGTAAATTTAAAAACGTTGTATGTTTTATTTTAATTAATAATTTCTTATCAATTTAATTAAATGCGTTCTGTAATGTAATTTATTCTAAACCGAAAACAGAAACAGTATGTTGATTCTTTAAAATAATCTTATTTTTGAAATTTATATTTCTTTTTCCGTCAAAACTAATCTAAGTAATATTTCTTTAATTATAGATTTTACTTAGAAAATTTGACTTTGATATCAGGTTTAAGAATAAGAAAAAGTAAAGAAAAGAAGTACGGATGTTATACAAAATTAATAAATTTAAAAACGTTGTATGTTTCATTTTAATTAATAATTTCTTATCAATTTAATTAAATGTGTTCTGTAATGTAATTTATTCTGAGCCGAAAACAGAAACAGTATGTTGATTCCTTAATATAATCTTATTTTCGAAATTTATCTTTCCTCTTTCGTCAAAAAAGTATTAATCTATGCAATAATTCTTTAATTATAGATTCGACTTAATAATTCTGATTTTGAGATCAGGGTTAAGAATAAGAAAAAGTAAAGAAAAGGAGTGCGGACTTTATACGAAATTAATAAATTTAAAACGTTGTATGTTTCATTTTAATTAATAATTTCTTATAAATTTAAATAGTTATTTTTTCAACTAATAGTAATTATTTAATGATTTTAAAGTCCACTGCTAAATGTTTTAACTAATAATTTCAATTTTAAAGTTTTTTACAAATACTTTTCTTCTTCTTGTTTTCGTCAAATCGTAATTGATCAGCTATAATGACTTTATACCGTTATAGATTTCCCCATTTTTATAGATTATAATGGCTTAGTTTTTTTTAAAACCTGTTCTCAGAAATTAAGAAAAAATATAAAACTACTGTGAAGAGATCTCAAAATTTACGAAAGTGTTAATGTCATACATCGTTATATTTTATTTTAAGATATTTTTAATGTAGTTATTGGTCCTACTAATAGATATTAGTTAACTGCTTAATCTGAAATAAGAAATGCTAAAATAAGAATTAGTTTTTGATCTTACAGAGTCTAGCGTTTGATCTTTAAAATTTCTCTTCCTCTATTTCGCTAAATTGTAATTAATGACTTATTGCGAAGCCTTTTTTGATTTAGATTTTACTGTTTCGATAATTAGTAATACTTTTGAATTTTTATTAAATTTCAAGTATAAGAAAAATTAAAAAGCAAGAGCGCAAGGAGTTGAACGATAATCAAAATAAAAATGCTGTACTCCGCTACATTTCCTTTTAAAAAATAATTTTTATTAAATTAGTTATTAATTTATTAATTCAACTAATTGTCATTATTTGAATGATTATTCGTTTTAAGATAGGATTATTTCTTTGAAAAAAAGGAAAAAGATATTTTTTTGATGACCATGCATTATTTAACATAGCATTATTTAACATAGCATATGCATTATTCTGATGACTATACATTATTTAACATAGTTCAAAAATATTATGCTAAAGGATTAAAAATTGGCTTTTGAATAAAAATTTTCTAAATCAAATTACTCTCTTAATCCATCAACCATTAAAGCAGCATATGCAGCATTTAAGCAATTCATATGGTAACGGTTCACCGGAAATTTTGGTTTTAAAAATTATAGTTCTTATTAGCACACATATAGTAAAAATACCAAACTAAAAAGTAAAATTTAACTGAATAAATAGTTTTTATTCCATCTTCTATGGTATTATGAAATATCTCTAAATTTTAAATCATTTTCCAAATTTTGAAGCATATTATAAGACAATATTTTATTGTTAATTTTATCAAAATTATTGCCAAAGCTCTACGCAACGACTACCGTGATTTATAATGCTTCCATAGAGCCAGAAACACGGTAAACGTTATAATATTCAGGTAATTTTGACCGTATTTTATTTCTTTATTTCTCTGTTTATAAATCTGAGATATAAATTAAAAAAAAAAGTTTTTAAAATCAATACTTTCAACTGAAACAAATAGATACGCCTTCGGGTTTGAAATATTTCGATCGACACTTCAACCTATAAATTGAGATAATCATGTGAACTCGATAAATGATGTTTTTGAAACTTTCAAAGCAAGCTATAATTTTAGTAATTTTTTTAAGATCCGAGTCCGAAGCGTTTTACATTCTTTCAACATTGTTTCCCTCTAACTACACTGGTATTTTAAAGAAAATGCAACTACATAAATAAGTGCTTTAAAAGCTTTTTTAGCATTTACCGAAATAATTACAAGCGATCAGTCTTGGTCGTCCCTTACACTGACGAGTAATTGCAACAGATCAAATACTACAAAAGAGTTTCTTAAACGCTTATTTTTTTTTTGCAAAGAGATAAAAAGAAAAAGAATCTCGATAAATAGACACGTGTGGGAAGAGCAGGGCAAAGGCAAATGACATTACAAGAGTCAAGAAAATCCAGAAAGCTTAATTTGCGATACGATTAGTTAGTGTTTCCCAAGTGCCGAAAAAAGGGTCTCACAACATCCGGGAGTAAGCAGAAAGTAAAAAAAAGTAAGAATGTTTTATAGACTATTAGGTAACTTAAGTAATGGGAATTTGAATTTTTTTAAAAAAAATTTCAGCAAAATATCGAAGTAAAACGGAGAAGAAATTCCGTAAAACTAACCATACTCTATAGTAAAGACATTTCTGTTAAAAAAAAACACCATAATTTTGGCTAATAAAACTGAAATAATATACGACATTTAGTATTGTAACATAACCTTACAAACAATCTGTTGTATTTAAGCATCTGTTAAATAAAATTACTAAAGAATATTAAATTTTTTTGGTTTTTTATCTCTGTTTATTATTTCACCCAAGGTCGCGTAATTTAAAAACTTTAGATTTGCTATCTAAGTATTAATAATACATTAGGTACATGTTGTTTCAATATTGATAATTCATTATTAATGATAATTCCATTGCATATTTCAGATTTACTAGTCGTTGTAGGGAAACGTTAATATGTTTTAAAGAAGGCTGCACAATCCTGGCATTCCCATCAAAAGGATTTATTTTCATTGGTTTCCATTGAATGTTTAAAACCATAATTCGATTGAAATGTTTCTAAGTTATCGGAGAGTGCAATCTCAAATTTTCTCTTTCGTATTTTTGGATTAAATGTAGTGAGTCTTAAGATGAATTTTATTTTATCTATATTTTCAATTGTTTATGTTTTTTTTTTGTTTCAGGTAGGTTACAGGGCACATTTGAATGTAAATTCCGGCATAGGGCACGCGGTGGAAAATGACGATATTTTACTTTCAGTTACTTTTTTTTGAATACTGCACACTCCTAGAAAAATTGGATGAATGTTAAATCATAAATCAACCATGTCACCATTCAAGTTAACCATGATATTGAGTAATTAAACTTAAGATGGTTTAACTTATTGCATGATTATATGTTTAAACTTGTTACAGCATTAAGGTATTGTTGTTTAACTAAGTGGAGGGAAAAAATATTGGTAAAATTATAGATCTATATAGTAATGACATTTTTAATAAAAAGAACCATAATTTTAAAAGAAATATACGTTTTTTAAAATATTCATTTAGTAATTTTTCTATTTATTGCTATTTACCGCAAATCCTGATTTTCAAAATTATAGTTCTTATTCCCACACAATTAGTAAAAAAATACAAGACTGTAAGGTAAATTTATCCAAATGAATGGTTTTTATGCTATTCTCTACGATATTATGAAAAAATTACCAAATTTTATCTCACCTCACAAATTTTGTCCCATATTATAAAACCATATTTTATTGTTAATTTTACTAAAATCTTTACCTCGGTGACAATTACTGAGCTTTTTGAGATTCCCATAGAGCTAGAAACACGGTATAAACTTTTCTGGTATAAACTTTTTAACAATATATTCTCTAAAGTCAGGATTTCATTATCTGACCAATAAAGAGAAAAAACTATAATTTAATCGAAGTTTTTCTTTTCAAAACTTTCTTAATATCATTTTATAATCGAAAATAAATAAATGAATAAATNATAAAAGAAAGAAAAATCAGTTTTTTGTTTTACGTAATAAGATGAAAAATGAATGCATCCAATATTAACGCATATATACTCAGAATGGCCTAGAAGAAAGAGTACCCACCATTGTCACAGACTATTATAAAATTAAAAAAAAAAATGGTTTTGTTATTTTCATATAGATTGTTTATTCCAAATAAATAAACAAATAAATAAATAAATATCTATTTATAAATGAATAATATTGGATAAAAAAATTTAATAAATAAATGAAACATCGACAAAAATATTAAATAAACAAATAATAAAAAATTAAGCAAAAGACTTTAAAATAAAACTGAATATTAATTAGAATAATTTAAAAAAAACTGTTAAAAATAAAGCTATATTCAATAACAAATTCTGAAGCGAACTAGTCTTCTACATTTACCATCTTCAATATCAAACAAGCATGACATTCACTCGTTATAGCCGGTTTATCTCTTTAACCTTAACATTTGTGATGAATATGACAGACGCGCAATGATTTATGGCGGTAAGACTGAAAAGCCATGGCAAAGTCGAAGAGCAAAGCGGTGCAATTATGGATAAAGCATGAAGCATAGAGTACCTTAAGGCACGAAGAGTGAAAAAAAGAAAAGAAGAATCTGCAACCGTAATCTCTGTCAGTAAGAGTAAAGAAAAAAATACAAAATAAGAGCGAATTTACTTATCGTTTGTCATAAGGTATAGCTGTATGGCTTTTAGAAGTTGTAGCTTCTGCTCGTTTTATCGCTGTGTAATTTTGTTAAGATTTGAGAATAGAAAAAAAGGAATTGAAAGGTCGTGCACCCCTTTATTTTCAACAAATGAGAAGGGGTTACAGGATTTGAACTCGTAAATTATTTTTGTCACTCTTAAATGTTAATGCTTTTGTTACTATAGTATGAAAGTTTTTTTTCCTTTTCATATTGAGGAATTCTCCTCCCCCCACGCTCTTAAGAATAAAACGTAGAATAAAAGCACGTAGAATAAAAGCACTTGCCAAAAGCAGTACAAAATATTGTAGAGATAATCTGCTATTTTTTGTGGTCATGAGATGCATAGTATATGTTATAAGTTGCAGTAATAAATGTGATATTATTTATCATTTTTAAATATTCCACATTGTTGTTAAAACTAATTATTACATTTAGGCATCATTAAAATAAAATTGTCTAGTATGTGAGGTAATTAAAAAAATCGTATTTTAAAAATTCGATTTCTTTGACCGATTTCACTCAAATCTTGTATTTTGTCATGAAAATTTATGTCCTTAAAAATAATGTACAAAATTTTATACCTTATCATTCAAACTTTTTACCACTAAAATTAAATAAAATAATAAGAAAATAATAAATATTTTCACTGTAATATAACTAATTATAAGCAAGTTCGCTACTTTTATGAATGAATCTTAAATCAAATGATGATCGTAAACAAAAAAACTGCTCAAAGAAAATAAATGGGGTCAAAACTATCAGAATGTGGTAAAATTTAGAGAGTTTCTGGCTCTATGAAAGCACCAAAAATCTCGGTAATTTCTTCCGATGCACTTAGGTAATGATTTTGGTAGAATTTACAAATTTTTCCCCCCTATGTCAGGGAATACAAACAATAACACTTGTTTTTTAATTTGTGGTAAAATTTGGTAAATGAACCATGATACGTAAGAGCATGGCAAAAAAAGTCCCCCCTTATTCAGTTAAATTTGTTTTTCATTTTCAGTTTTGAATTTTTTTACTGAATGTGTAATGTAGTAATAAGAACTATAATTTCGAAAACCAGAGTTTCGGTTTTCAGAAAATCCCTACCATAGATAGGAAAATTTACAATTAAATGGTTTAAATACCGTATATGTTGGATATTTTTAACCAGAATAAACCATGATATATTCTTTCGAAATAATTTTAGGATTGTTGATTATAAACATACTTTTATTTGCAACGAAATTTTTTGATAGTTTTTCTTCGCTGTATTTTTATTAAACGTGTATTATTACCAGTTTAATGATCATAATTTAAGTTAACTTTTCTAAAATTCTTCAAGTTTAGACAATGCATATACTAAAATACCCTTAGTTAAAAAATATATTTTGAAGTAAAAAATGTAGTGAAAGTCTCGAAATATCCCAAAAGGAATTTTCTAATATTTGAGTTGAAAACCTGTTTGATACTTCAAAAAATAAAACTAATTAACATTTTTGAAAATTCATTTATCTATTTTTTTAATGTGTAAAAACTTGCTTGGCCTTTTACAGATATCCTCAGTTAGATCCTTATCATCAAATGCTCCGACATTCTTTTAAATTAAAAAAAAGACTGAAGCAGACGATAATCTAAAATCTTCTGATTATTCGATTTACTATGTTATGAATAGACCTGGACATTGTATATTGAAATAAACTGCAAATGTTTGTAAGACAACCGCTAAGCCGCGAACACTCTAATAGAAGTACTTAACTTGCTAAATCTGGTTATTGGCAAATCGTGATGATTATAATTAAAAACAATGAATTCGGTTATTGTTGAGTGTTGGAACAACGTGACGTGCTTAAATAGGTTGTACTTAGGTTCAACATAAAAGCGCTTTACCCTCAGCCGCAATTTTCAGCTTCTAAAATTGAAAGCATTGTTAAATATGTTTTGGTTATCCAAATTAACAAAACGTGACAGTTAACAATGCGTGTTAAGTTGTTTCAGTGTAATTTTCTAATATCACTTAGAGGTAAGCTAATTCTGTATGCTTAACAATGAGACGCTTAAGAAACCCTTAATAGCATGCTCAAAATACACTTTGGTGTTCAGATAAGGATAATGATTAATGATACCTGGCATTATGTGCAGTGATAGTTTTTTTATAACAATGATGGGGGTTACTTTTTTTAGAAACTAATCTAACGTATTATTATTTATTTTGAAATGGTCGGATAGTTGTAAGCTTTAAGGTATTATTTTAAAGTTAAATAAATATCTATTCATTAAATACGTTGAAGTTGGCAGGGTTGGACAGGGGGAAAATTACCGTTCTTTATTTATTGTAACCTATTATTTACGTACCTAAACAATTCTCAAATCTATAATTTGTGCTCAAAGTCAATATTTTGTTCTCGAACCATAAATAATTGCTAACAAAAATTTACAAAAAATGTATACAATAAATAAAAGAAAGAAAAATCAGTTTTTTGTTTTACGTAATAAGATGAAAAATGAATGCATCCAATATTAACGCATATATACTCAGAATGGCCTAGAAGAAAGAGTACCCACCATTGTCACAGACTATTATAAAATTAAAAAAAAAAATGGTTTTGTTATTTTCATATAGATTGTTTATTCCGTTATTTTCGAATACAAGACTCTAAAGATATCCAAGTACCCCATATTTACATAAAGTTTTGCTTGTATGTTTCTGGTACTCAGCATTATAATCTATGTTTCTTTTTGATAAATTTAACAGTGCATAATTTAAAATATCCCACATTTATAGTTTCGATTTTAATTACGGAATTTTCGCATTTATTTCGTAAGAGATTGTTTGGCAAAATTAATACATTATTCATATTGATAACTAATAATAATAGTAAAAGGTATACTTGCTAATCACCTTTTTACTTAACCACAAAACCTATTCGGGCATTTATCGGAACAATTTGTTTATCTCTTTGGTCCTGCGTTCTAATAACATTAGGGAAGAATTTTTTTTTTTGTTTTCTGTTCCATGAGATTTTTTAACAGATTTTAAATGCTTGCGTACCGCTAATTTCAAATCTGCAATCGGTTTCTCTCTTCAAGCTACAATTTCTTTAATTGACATTTTTAAATCATTTTTTGTCGAAACATGATAGTTCAAAAGCGTTTTATTTGACAAAGGGTGGTATAAATCTTGCGCAAAACTTCTGGAGGTGATAGAGCACATCATCAGGAGCAAAATTGCATAGGAACTCATACCCGAAAATGTCGTCATGCGCTGTCAAGGGTGCTTTTCTACTCTAAAGCATGCGAAGAAACAGTAATAATAGGAAAGTGTTCCTAGCAGCGTATGACAATATTTACGGTAATGGATTTTTACGCAATTTTGTTCTTGATAATGTGCCCGACTTCCCCTAGACGTTTGTCGTATTATTTATGCATCCTCCCTTTTATATGTATAACGTTTTTAAACGTATACATTTTGACAAAAAATAGACTAAAAACGTTAAGACTAAAAAATTGCAACAAAAAATTTGCTCTCCAGTGTTGTTCATGGAGGCGAGTTTTTGGAAGTTTTAGATTAGATTTTTTTAAAAAATTGTAACCAGGAAAAAGTCACTGAGTACCAAATCTTTGCTTTGGCCTGGAAGAAAAGCCTTGGCATGTTGAGTGAGGATTTTCTCTTCGAGCAAAGCAATTTAAAGCTTCACAGTGCTTGCAAACACTTTGTGACAGGTCTGGAGCCATCGCTTTGAACAACCAATATTTTAGAAAACAGAAACTATTTTCTGATTCCGAACTTGAAAAGAAAGTTTATCTAGAACAAGGTTATCTTCTGACAGTGTTGTGAAAACAGCTGTCGAAGAACCGGCTCGTTAGACAAGGACGTGATTTAGATGGATTGAACTGATTGGTTCTGGATTGCGATAAATGCCTGGATAGAATTAGTGATTATGTAGACAAGTGATCAACAAGTATATCACCTCTTAATATTATTTTTCATTTGTTGTGCTCTATTAAAAATAATTTTTACTATCTTTGTAGCTTTTTGCTTGGATCCACCCTTGTTTAAAATTTAAATTGCAATTCTAGCAAAATTTAATATCTGTTAAGTTTTTATATATATAAATAGGAATAAAACTATTTTATCAATTAACATTCAATTTAGAGATATTTCAAAAACAGATGCACACCTTAACAAAAGATGTTTTCCTGAAAGACTTGCGAGGAATCGCGCAAAGGTAAAGTTAAAAAACTGCTTTCTCGAAACAGTGTAGACTCATTAACTTCTTCAACTTTTGTCATATTTACTTAATTTAACTTCATGTATGTAGAGTTTGTATGTAGAGTATGTATGTTCATTGAGTTACATGAAAAGCAATTGAAGTGATTTTTAAGAATTCGGCCAGATTCAGTTAAAACTGGACAGTTGAATGCAGGGCATATTGTTTCTTTGTGAGCATGCGCGGTTTTATTTTTGACCATCTTTCAATAAAAATTTTGAAATTTAGCGTATGTCTATTGTCAAAATCACCACATGCTCTTGATATCATCCTATGGACTCCTTTTTATGGGAGTATAAAGACCAAGTTTTATCAAACAATCCCAGAATTGCGATTCTGGAGCTTATTGAGACCATTGATGTGGCGATACATCAGCAGGTTTTGCAGAGTTTAGTTGTTCATCCGCTCCTCATCATAGACATTGATGATTATAATCTAATCCATATTTTAAAAATAACTTATATTTTTAAACTTTTAATAAAGTGTTTGAACTCTGCATCTTTTGAAAAATTTATTATTTATTTGACATAGTTCTATAATATCCCGGGAATTTATGCGCAATTTTAATGGTATGATTACGTTTTTGCTTGTGTTAATTATTTTTAATAGTTTAAATATTAAAATCGAAAGCTTTAGGTTTTTTTCTTGTGCACCAGTTCATTGGAATAAATTTAATGAAAAACTTAAATATAGAGAAAATTGTATCAATGATATATAGTACGTTAAAATCGGATAAACATCGAAAGTTTCATTGAATTCTTTGTTTTTAGATGTCTCCAAAGAGAAATTTTATATTATAATCCATAACTGTGTTTATATCCTTATAATTTATTTTGTTAATAATATTAAGCCTTGTTCAAATATATCTTAAGCCTATATCTTAAGCCTACTTCAAAACATATAAAACATACATGCACACGTTTCTTTTATTACGCTATCCGTCGATCTACTTAGAAAAAAAACTGATCTCATTTAAGAAAGCCACCGCGATGTTTCCCTTTAATCCTAAAATCGTTTCAACCGTTACCCATTTTTTTGCTATCATTTGCAGAAGTCTTAAAATAAGTAACTGTTACTGATGCAGTCACGATGTTTAAAAAAAAGTCTTTTTAGACCTTTCATTTGTTGAAGGGTTGTGCCATTCATGATGTTTTTTTATATTTTACTTACAGTATTAAAAATTTTGCGCTCTTCACGCATCAGTGCATACCCAATATGTAATTCGTTGTGCGCGTGGTCTTGGATTTGGATCTGTTTGCCAGTTATGTTTTTTTTTCAGGGAGTGAAAACAAATTGACACAATTTTTATATAAAAGTTACCGTGCTAGAATAAGTAGTATGAAGTGTAAATACGCTTTGTTTCTAAAAGTTATTAACATAAAATAAGTTACATAATGTATGGAAATATTAACTTTAAAATATTGACTTTAAAATATTTAGTTTAAAAAGAGAACATGGAATGGACGTCAACTATTTTGAAAATCTCAACTTTACTTCGAATCAACAATTTCATCTCCGGCTCAGAACTGACTCAACAAATGTCCCATGAGGACATGAATCAGAAAATCAAGATTTTGGTACACTGCTGGAAATTTCTCAGAAAAGAAATGGTTCAATAACAATCTATTTAATTGTCATTTTACCATATTTAAGTAAAGCAGTCAAATAACCATAAATAAGATGGTTTTGAAAATGTTAACTGTGTGAAAAACAGCTTTTTCCTAATTCGGTTAATCAACCAGAATTTTTTTGCACTAACTAGATCGAAAAGGACGAAAGGGCTAATCTGCCAATCTTATGACTGATAGAATGGGGATTCGACTTCCATCGTTTACATCACAGTATTTTCTACAATATTTTTAAGACATAATTAGTTCCCAATGACCTGTACTCCCCAGGTTCCGACCCTTAACTATTAGAACACGATACTCTCATTCCGGCATAGACAACAGCATCATAAAGCTGAAAAAATACCATAAATTTGAACAGAAATTTAGTATTTCCCATCTCTTATGACAGACATATAAACCAATTCAACTATGTTCCATGGTTCATTTGATTAAACATAACTTAACTACAACCTAGCTCCAATGTCCAGTTAAATTTCATTTTCATGGTTTTGAAGCCATGCTAGTTGCAAATGGTATTTTAACAGTAATCTTTACGGTTAATTGTATGGACAGACTGCCGTTATCTATTTTATCATAGTTTTAGAATGGAAATTCTAACAGTATATCTAACTTTACTTTCAATAGACCCTAATGAGTTCGGACATCTATATATATGCTCTCAGAAAATTTGGTTCAACGCTGAATCATAATACGGTGAAAATTTGTTTTATTCTTAATAATAAATGAAATTGAACCATGTTTGTAGGTTGGATTAAATGAGGTTAAGTGTAGCTGAAACAAAGAAATTAAATAATATTTGTCAATTTCGGATAAATCTGCAGAAAATTTGAACGATATTACAGTTCAACATAATTATAAATTTCTAACAGTGTAGGTCTTAGTAGGCATAATAGTGGCAGAAACATATATTCTGAATCCATTAAATCTATAAAGGCTAAACACAGGCTGATTAATCACTGTAAAATATTAGTTGGCTTAAGCACTTCGGGACCTATTTAGGCAAAATATTAGCTGATATCGGATTCCATAGCGTTTATCCAGCCATTATTTCGAGCATTGGTCCTATGTTGGTCTGAGTTATTATATTGCTATTAGGGCAATTTTAAGTCTATGCTATGATTCATTTTATTTTGCAAAATGGGAAGTTTGGTATACCTTTAAAGGCAAGTATAGTAAATTTAATTTAACTAAATTTTTCTAATTTTTATATAGGATGATATTTAAGGGGGCATAAAAAGAGAAAAAATAAATTGATTTAAATCAGATAATTAATGTATATTTGGATAAAACAACATGCAACCAAACATTTAGACAAACCTTTAAACTTATATAACCTACTTTGAAATTTTAAATAACGCTCGATTTTTTACAGAAAGTTTAAAAAATCTTCAAAAAAAAACTTTTTTTTTCTATCTAGGATAGGAAAAATATTTTCTATAAATTATATTTCTCTTTGAAATTCTCTCATATAATGGAATGATATTTGAAGGTTAATAAACAAGGTAAAATGTAGTTTCATGGGCTTTGAAACGACCAGTGTGCTTGCGAAGTTTTAAAATATTTGCAATCCAAATTTGAGTTGAATTGATTAAATATTGTATATTTTGATCAAAACATCTTAACAGGCATTCAGACTAACCATCACAATATGACATTTATTTCGGAATTTTTAAACTAAATGTTCAAAAAATAATTATTAAAATTGACTTGTCTATGCTCATGGAAATGATCGGAAAATCTACATAGAACACATAAAAATGATGATTGAATGATGCAACAGATACGAATCGAACTTAGTAAAAAGTCCCTTTTATCCCTCTGCCTCCTATTTGAAAGAATTCTTTGGCTGTTAATACCACGTTGTTACGATTTCTGTCTTGTTAGAGTTAATAGCTCTCCTGTTAAAAAAGAGCGCACATTCACTAATTCTTTTCTTAGCGAACACGGAAGCATCTGTAGCTGGTAATAGAAATGTAATGTAAAGAAGTCACTGCGATTTCCGGTTAAAAACCAAGAGGTCATTTCAATGTCCGTGGTCAGCGCAACGCCTGTTACGCATGAGGGGTCGGTTTGCGAGAAAAGCAGTTGGATGGGTGCAAGTGCATAACGGGCAACTGTCGTTTTTTTTTCTCTCTTTCTCCCGTTGTAGTTATTCATTCAATGCTAAGATCTAATAAGAAAAGATTCTTTTTTTTTCTGTTGATCTTGCTTCAATAAATCTTATGTGTGAGCTGATACGAGAACGGTTTGGTATATACTTATCTCTGTAACCCTGATAAATTCTTGTTTGTTTTTAGAAGCTAGAATACACCTAGCTTATGTCAATCAGTAAGCCTTTATTTTATATTAATCCTTTATCTTATGTTAAAACCTTTTATTTTATTTTATTTTATAACGGACGCTGAACAGCAGAGCCATTTTCGGGTTCACAGTTGTTCATGTTCAACTGTAACCTTATGAGACAAGGGAGCACCTGGATCAAGCATTGGAGAAAACTAGCCTTTTTGGAGGGCCATTTGTAAGAACTAACCCGCGTTTCCGTTGCACGGAGGGAAAAAAAAAAGAAAATTACTCATGGTTAGCCCGAGGTCAAATACTGTGGTCGGGGAGAACTGGGAGCAGAATTCGAATTGACCAGTCATCGCAGAGATTCGAGTCTGGCTCACCTTTCTGTGAGACTAGCGCTTTATATGAGTCACTGCGGTTCATATATAGACCTATGTAGTTTGTATAGGTGATTTAGCATATCGGTAACATAGCATACCGGTGGTGGTGTTTAGCATACCGGTGGTGTGATAAAGTACATCATAATGATCGAGACTCCCATGACCGGAAATGTCACCGTACATCACAAAAGCCATTTCTTTTTAATGATGTTCGTGTGCCTTTTAACTAGTATTTTCATACATCTATACTGTCTTAATTTCATGTTGATTGATAGTAAATGTCAAGAATTGTAACCAAAATAGACCAGATTTAGATCTTTTATCAAAGATTATAATTTTGAAATTTAGCAAAATTCATCAGCTTTGTTGCTGGAACAAACTAAATGCAAATGTCAACAACAATTATAAGGAAACATAAAATTAATATCAAGATAATTTAGATAAATGAAAGTACCAGTTCAAATGCGAATGGATAGAAGTCTTAAGTTAGAAAAAGCCCCTAGCGGAGCTTTCCTAATTTAGATTTTAAATATATATATATATATATATATTCAGGG